>NC_079333.1:102135656-102443156 GCF_029582105.1 Oenanthe melanoleuca
AAAAACCAAACAAACAAACCAAAAAAAAAAAAAAAAAAAAAAAGGAAAATCTGCTGTGTTAAAAATTCTTATACCCAGATTTAAAGGTAAAATCACAAGAAAGACAGAAAAAACAAAAACTCTCTCTCTTGTTGTGTGGTCTCATGAAAAACATTTTCATGAGACAAAATGCTGTTTCTTCTGAGTGCTTTCTGGTGTCTATGACTAGAGTCATATCAGAACTGGAAACACAGTGATGTTATAAAAAGTGTCATCAGTGCCTACAGGAATTTACAATGAGAACTCCCTGCCCAAAAAACATCAAATCAAAACCATATTCCTGAGAACTTTTTTCCTCTCTGGGTCTGAGGAAGTTCATGAACCAGAGTAACAGGGAGCAGGCTGCCATTGCTTGAGGAAGTCTACAAGGTTACTCTTGACTTTCCTCTTCTCTAGCTGGAGGAAGAAATGGGCTGCAGAGAGAACATGGAATTCTGGTCCAGATTTTCTGTGTTGTGACCTCATGACAATGATCTGGTTCTTTCCTAGGCCAAGATGTTACAAGATGTCACAACATGGCTGTATTTCTTCTGGGTACAGAATATCTACTAGGAATCCATAATGGTGATTGAATATAAAACTATGCATTTTACCTGCTTTAATATGCAGTGCAATGTATAAAACTGAGTTTTGCTATTTAGTTACTAAAAAAGAATTGTGTCTTTAGAGCAGATATTAACTTTTGATATTTGTCTCATTTACAATTGAGTTGTTCCATAAATGTAATTATATTATTGTGACTGGCAGCAAATTATTTGTCAGTAAATAAATAGATCATCAGTTGCATGGTCTGAAACTCTCAAACACTGGAAAAAATGTGGAAAATGAACAGTTTGAAAGCAAAGTGTTAGATAGATTGTCAAAGCTATATATATATAATAACATAATGATATAACAGGTTATAATCTGGCTTCCTGAATAGCACAAGCCAAACAATTCACTTTAGAAATTAGAATTAAGCCCACATCCAGTGGCTCAGCAAGAGCGTATTTAAGATGTACCAGAAATTAGTCATTTTGTCCAAAGGCCATGTTCATTCCACAGGAAGAAAACATTATCAATTGAGATCTAAATATTCTGTTTCTATATTCCTATGCTAAAGACATAATCATACTTAGCACACACCAAGATGCATCCTAACATCCTATTTCTTTTTCTGATCATTCTAATGCAAAGTGAAGACATAAAACTGGTTTCACTCTGTTGGTTTCACTCTGGTTTCTGCTGTTAACACCCAAGTTTTAGGAATTATTCCTTAAATAAAAGATTGTTGAAGCTACATCCAAATCAATATCCAATAAAGCAATTTGGAAAAAAAACCATGCAGTGTTGAGGAATACCAAATATCTTCTAGCATATTCAAAATAGAAATTACTTCACCTATTATGTTTAACTTTAGGCAAGTAGATCTGAAAAGGCACTTTCCTAAGAGAAAGAGTAGATTCCCTTTACAATGAGAGCTGCAAAAAGAAGTTTGAGCACAGCTCAAGGAATTAGTTTGTCTTTTACCTTCAGTTCCTCAACAGCTTTCTGTAACTCATCAGGTGTTTTATACTCAAAATCTCTTTCCAGATATTCCTCCTCAGCTTGTGTTATCCACTCGTGCATCTCTGACAAATCCTTTCTGAGACTCACAGTCTTATCCAAACCACCTTTTAATGCAGCCTTCTTAGCATAGGCCTTTAAGAAAGAAAAGATTACATAGCACTTGAAGCAAAGCTACTGTACAAACTTGACAATCTTTTAGCCTGAAAAGAATCAAATTAAATCCTATATTAATAACATTGCTGTAATTAGGCAGATGTTTAGAAGTAATTAGATAGATATTAATAACAGACAATCAAGAAAGTACTACATCCTTTTTTAGCAAATCATGGCTGTGCAGAATGAGTTTGTAATGATTCTAGAACGAACATCTACACCATATGCTGATGTCATCAGAAAACAAATCTGGAAAAGAACATTTCCCAGGGATTATGTTCTGTAAGATGTAAAAAGAATAACCACAGGAGACTCTGAAAGTGCATTCAGGGGTGAAACCAAATGCTCTTTAGCTATAAAGCCAGACGACCTTCTCACTAGTTCGAACGCAACTTACTAGAGAATAAAGCAATATGTATATCTTTCTTCTGTTGATTAAGTCATTAAGGAATGTCTTAGAAAGGTGAATATCCTAAAAATAGTTTAAAAAAACAAACAAACTCCTACTGGAAAAACTATTTATTGTAAAGGGAAAAATACGACTGATAATAATTTTGCCAATCACTAAGTGGGGGTAATATAATTCTGTTATATAGGTCATGTATAGATCTAAAACTAGATAATATTTTAGATCACCTCATCCCAAACCATTCTCTTATTCTATGAATTGTGAATCAAAACTGTCCTTGATTGTTCCATTTAACATCTTTCAAGGGCATTCAGAAGTTTGCATCAAAAATAATAAGTTGAAGTGGTGCCACTTCTCAGAGTTGGGCTTGCAGAGTTTATTGCTCCAATATTCTGCTGTGTGGTGCTGCTTCAGTACACATTATTTTTAGTAATATCAGGAGAAATTTTCTTAGTATTTGGCCTTAATTTCTGATATTTATTGGTTTTTTACTCATCCTTGAGGACTGGCTGTTAAACATAAATGCTGTTCTACATAAATGTTGTTTTACAGAACAAAACAGAGCAGCAACCAGTGAGTATGAAAGCAGAACTGTATGTGGCTCTGCAAAATTGTCTCTTCCTCAGTCCCAGCAACAGAAGAGAAGGTAAACTCCTATCACCTGAAAAGAGTATCTGAATTGTCCATGACAATTGCCAATTGTCAGCTCTCACAGTCATATTAATTGCAAGTATATCAACCCAAGCTGACTTTTCCAAATCTTTTCAAGAAACCTCCACAAACCAAACTGATTTTTTTATTTACTACTCATGTATTTTAATAGCTATTACTGAAGAATTTGTGTTAGAAATGCCCACTCAGAGGGAGTAATTTGTGCCTTGTATTGAAGGAAATTATTACAGAGAGATTTTCAGGGATGTCAGAAGAAAACTTTGACAGACTTCTATACTTGTAAGGCAATACCTGAAATTTCTGTGAGAGAAGTGCAAAGCTATACAGTTTATTAATATCACAAATAAAAGGAATTAAATACTCCATGGTAGTGAAAGGGGGAAGACTACAAAACTGGATCAATAAAATGCCTTACAGATTTCAAAGACCAACCTTTTTCTATAATATGTTTATCAAAAATTATAGAAATACTATTTTTCACATGTAAAGTTAACAATAAAATTTTAGAAAATATTATACCTCATTAAAAGGTAACACTTTTATGAAAAAATACATTAAAAGGCAGACAAGAAAAAGAGCAAGTAGGAAAAATTTAATGGTAATACAACATGCAAAAACTTTTATTTGAACTGTCACAAAGAATAAGAATCCAAATGTCATCAGTGAAATAATAGCAATTTTTAGCTTTCTTACACTGTAATATTATTTATTAATAATACCTTTAAATAAAATGAAAGAACTATCCTTTCCTGTTATGTCCCATTCTCTGAAATCCATGTATCTACTGGAGACTCATTTATACACATGCATATATGCATGTACTCTTAATTCTGAGTTATTTAATTATGAATCCTTCATTGCTTTAATGTCTTTTTTCATCCAGGGTGATGACATGCAATTTCAACAATGTCTAATACAACAGAAAACTAAGTAAAGAACTGTATTGTTTTGGCAAATGCCTAACAACATCTTCAGAAATCTAGTTTTGCAGAAGCCATAAATTATATTGCTTTTAGATCTAATATATTAATATATAGCTCTGTTTAAAAATTAGTAAGATAATTTTTAAATAAACATACTTCACATATACTGCTACAGGCTAAATTACACTCTGTAGAATATTAATTGAATTAATATGTCTAAATTCAGTTTCATATCTACTGCATATGTATAGAAGGATAAATTCTACCAATGAGAACCCTGATGACTAATTAAAAAAAAATCAGTCACAGCAAGAGGCTTGGTACCTGTTGGCAAATGTGGTCCCACTGAGCATTGAGATCTTTTAGCTCTGACTCTATTCTGGAAGCAAATTCTGGCTCTGCTTCACTCTTCATTTTCTTCCCAATCTCATTAACACTGTTCAAACTGGGCTGGATTGTCTGGATATCATTTACTAAAGCCTAAGGGAAGAATAGAAGATTAGGCAAGAAGCATTCACACAAAGTTTCAGATATGGTATTCCCATGAAAATGTTTCTACGTGAGATTCTGACTTGTCTGGGGTCCAGATCTCCAGTCAAATGAGCACAATCAACAGACTAATCTATGAAAAGAAATTGAAAAGGAATGAGCAGCTGCAATGTGGCAAGCTATTGTGTACTAAATAAAATTATGTAATCTTTAAATGTTATATATGCACTATAAATATATACATATATAATGCTAAAATACATATATTATTTCTTTTAAAATGCTTCCCTGCTGTTGATTGAAAACTTGAGAAATACCTTGATCTCTTTTTTCACATTTCTGAAACAACATTCCATTATAATGGTGAAAAATAATGATGATTCTTATTTAAATAAGGTGTAAGAGAAAGCTTCAGAGAACTTGCAGTTCCATAAGATCACTGTGGATGCTTCATAATATTTACACATCCTGCCAGAACATTTACAGAACTCGTAAATTCCACTGAGCATATAGACAGGGGCCATCGTGGATTACAAGATTCACTGCACTTACACACTCTGTTGGGACAGGAAGAAGAATTTGCAAACTCTGTGATGGAAGTACCAATACTTCATGATGCTTTAAAACTCTGCTGGGACAACATCTTGGAGCTTGTAAGTTTAGTAAAAAAAGAATATATAACTCACAACACCTGCAAGTTCTTTTCATACAGTAAGAAAAGTTTGTAAGTCACATGAGTAACAGATAAAGAAAAAAGATCTTTTGGCACAGATCATACAGATTAAAAGTAAATAAATATGGAGTGCTCATAAAATCAACAAAGTAAATAAACAGTTGACTTTAGAGGCTAGTTACATATTATTTCCTGTAATGATAGTGTGATCCTGCTATAAATACATTTTTTAAAAAAGCGTCACTGTGTGCCTCCTTCTAGTATTAAAGTTTCCTTGTTTTAACTGAATTTTCCTTCAAACCCAGGACAGGCAAAAGGTTCAAACTTACTGCAGAAGGCAATCCCCTTTCTACATGAATTTATTTTTAGGAATTGCAATCATTTGTGTAAATGCTGTATAAGTTCAGCTCATAGAGAAGAACTGAATAACTGCCAAGCAGGCAGGAAATACTCACAGTGCATTGCTCAAGTTGCTTTTCCAGTGCTTCTGAGTCTCCAAGGGCAGGCCACTCTTCCTTCAGAAAAACATCCACTTCAGCCATCCACTTCTTCAGTGTTCTAGTGTCATTCTGTGTATTAAAAAGACATTTCATTGCATCACACAAAACCTGACTGGCAATAGTGTAATTCATCCTGACACTACAACTAAAACTCATTGCAATGTAATTTCAACATTATTGAATTGTCTGAAAATACAAACACAGCAAACAAGTAAAACCAATTTTACCTGAGTCTGTCATCAACACTTTAACCTGCACTTTGACCATTTCTGACCAAATTTAATGTGTCTTTGAGCAGACAACCTTATGGCTCTCAGATTTATCCTTCTAGATATCATTTGTGTTTGGATACTGCACGCTTGTTTATTGGTTTCTTCCATGGCTTCAGATTACTCATACTTGGCATTTAATTCAGGTTTACCCATCAAATGTTCTGTGCTTTCATTTAAACTTCAGACTCCTTTTGGAAGTTATATGCTCTAATGCCTATTTTTCTACTAGAACACAACACGGAAAAACACCCTTACTATTCAGAATGAAAAAATCCAACGTAACTGAAAGAGATCCACTTCAGAGACTGAAATCATATAATGACTCAATGAGTAATCTCAGAGTCTCTCAATTACTGTTTCTAGCACTAGAATAGTAATATTATTTCCAGAGTCTTTATTTAACTCTTGCAGTTAATAAAAAAATCTGAACATCAAATACTTGAAGAGGGAATGTTACCAGTCCAGGCAACATTACATAAGTCATCTAATAACTTGAAAAGTAGAATGAGATTTTAAAAATACCCGTTAAAATGATCTTAAAAGATCATCCTAGGTAAACAGATGCACCCATTAAAATAAAAATATATATGGCAAAAATCTAAAAATATATTATAAAGCATTTTTTCATCAAACTTCTTTCATCACCAAAGGAACACGTATCAATATTACATGCTGAATGCAAAGCTGAATTAAAGCACAGTCTCTATTAGAATAGAGATTGTGCCCTAAAATGTATACAAATATGCCTCAGAAACTATTATGAGATAGGTAACCAAAGGGAACATTTCCCTAAGGTGACAGATATTTAAAAACAACAGGTTTCCATGTAAATTGAACTGAATTAATAAAATTAATCATACAGAAATTATCAGTATACTTCAGAACATTACCAAAACACTGTTGAAAGATCTACTGTGCATTCCATTATCCAACAGTAAAAAAAGTTCAGAATCATATTTCATGATGAAACTTTAATACCTTTACAAGAATACTTTTAGATCATTAATGTGGTAGAATATAGATCTGGTGGGATTTATTTAAAAAGAGATTGGTCTCCCGCTACCAATGAAGAGCAAGTGTATGACTCACATTTTCAATCAGACTGTAAATGCATTTTGTTTATGAACACTGATTTCATCATAGCCCATACTGACGCATTCCATAAATTACAACAGCTAAAACAACAATCTGGATGAGAAGTCATTCAACAAGCTCAAAAGACAATGACTTTTATATTAGATGTGTACCAGAGGAATTTCAGCAATAAATATAAAGGCTAAAATTTATGCCCATCAGTAGCTCACGCTGCTTTAAAAATACAGGTTCTACAGAGCATGGTCATAATGTTCAGGACCTCTTTAAAAGCAGAGAGAAAATCTCTAAATGTGGCAATGGGGCAGGAGTAGGGACAGGAGACAGATGGAAGGGAAAAGACAAAAGTTTGAATTTCTTAAGCAAAGTGCCTTGTTTTTTTTTTATGTGGCACTGTTTTTGGGAGTAGGGTGGCATCTGTGAGGAGAGGACAGGTGCTGTCCTCTGCTGGACTTGGGTAGTTCCAGCTTCCCCCTCTGGAACCACCACAGGACATGGCTGATGCTGTGGTGAGCTAGTGATGCTCAGAGGCAATATAGATAAGCAAGGGCAAAAATGTCAGGCAGACAGAGGAGAGAAAAAAAAATGAGAAATAGCCATGCTCAAAGTGAGAAGCAGCACTACAGACAGCCAGGTGAGGTTCTAATGCTGCCATTCTAAATACCTGAAATATATTTCTCATTTCTGGAAACTGCAAACAAGATACTGCTATATTACAGGTGACTTTAATTTGTAAGTGAATTCATTAAATCAATATGGTAAGGCTACTTCAGATGCATGAATAAGTGCTTCAGATGCATTAAAATAGAAGCAGGGGAACATTATTTGCAATTTTTGATGAAATTAAAGCTTTTTGCTAATGAAACAACATAGGCAGAAACAGCCACAAAATCAGAATTCAAAGTAAAATCTTGTACTTATCAAAATCAAGCAGACATTTAAATACCGTTTTTGTCATATTTTGACATCTCACTTTGATGTTAATTCTGGAATCACCTAAATATGTTCTGCCTTAGTCCCACAGCAACAAGCCACTGAGCTGAGGCTGGGTAAAAAAAACAAAAAAAAACAGCTTTCTAACCTGGAACCGCTGGAGTTTGGTGAGGCGCTCCTCCAGTTTCTGGCAGTGTTCCGCCAGCTGTGCCGAGAGCTTCCTCCAGCGGCCCAGCACCACCTCAACCTCTGCCCGGTAACTCTGACTGACCTCGGCCGGCGCTTTCCGGGACAGCTCTTCCACAGTAGTGCTGAGATAGGCCAGCCCTTTCTGCTGCTCTTGCAGAGAATTTTGTAGAGCCTGTGAATAAGAGGCAAGTGGAATCCTGATTTAGTGCTAGGCAATTCTCTTCGTTTCACAAACACAGGCAAGACACAGAGGTCACCCTTGCTAAAACATGAAATGGCATAATTTACTGAGCAATTTGGAATTGTTTTTCCTCATACAATGTAGAAGTTTTTTTTAGTTGAATTGAGAATATAACCAGAGGTATTTATATTTGTTAATAGATGTGATCTACACACATTTCATTAATTTGAGATAGGAATTTACTATGACACTGATACTGACACTTTAAAACAACCAGAGAAAAGAACTAAAACATGGAGAAAAAGAATAGACTTAGAGAATTGATTCTGAAATATAACTTTTTTTATAACTTCTCAAAACTTTTGTAATTCTCAGTCCAAATTTACTTCATCTAGGTTTTGGGTTTGTTTTTTTTTTCTCTTTATATTTTACCTTTTACTTCTGAATATGCATCAAAAATATGTTCATTAGCCATCCAAGAGTAGAAACTCTATCAGACATTGAGATACAGGGAAGGTTTGTACCCACCAGCAAAATTTGTTCCACATTTGTGTTGACTTGTAAATTTGAAAGGAAATCTGACAAAAAACTGTGCTGCATTTTGCAAATCAGAATCATTCTCATATCAGCACTGGAAAATGAAATTGCCTAAATTTATATTTTACTACCAGAGGAATATTTTATATACTGTGGGGACAAACAAGGGCTTTTTCTTAATATTTCCATATCTTATACAATTGCTTTCAATGGTGAATATCATTTTAAATTCTTTACCTTCAGGAATCATTAAACAAGCAAGCAACCACCATCTCCTGAAGACCTGGCCTAAAACTCAATTGAGCATTATTTACTAAAGATCCACAGGCTTCAGCAGATTCACGGAACAATTACATTTCTGTTTTAAACTTCTCAGTTGAGACATTTGTGCCCGCAGCTTGGTCACTCACCTTGAACTCCCTGAGTCTCTGCTCCATGATTTCATATTCAGCAATTGCAACCTGAGGCATGGAGAGTTTAGTTTCTGATTGCTGCATCCACACAAGTATAGTGTTCATTGTCTCCTTGTAGTGTGCAGGAGGCAAACTGTCATAAACTACATTCAACAGGGAAAAAAAGGGAAGGAAATAAAGGAAGGAAGGAAGGAAATAAAACAATTTTTTGCTTCACTATTCTGTGCGCTGACAGAAGACATTTGATAAAAGACCAAGACTTACTGAAGTCTATGGCTGTGAGGAAAGAGATTGCTACAGGCCAGTGTGTATCAAAACTACAAAAAATAATTTTGGAAGCAAAAATATTTTGAAAACTGAACACACTTTTCTAATGTTTGAGGTATCTCTACCATTTTATAAGTTCTGTGTAATTTCACTTTGTTATTATAGGTCAGAAGACAACTTATATGGCCAAGACAACTATTTCAAATATGTGTGTTCAGAGATCAACAGACAAACCACTGCACTTCACCTAAAATCTAATTTCAGAAATGTATTAAGGACTAGGTTTCCCTTTTATGGCTCATGTTTATGTGTTCAATGTTTCTGTTCAAGTAAAATGTTCCATTTAAGACATCTGTTAAAAGCTTAGGAAATTAATCTTCCTTCTACAATAAAATTGAATTTTATTGAACTGAGCTTATTGTGCCAACATTACAGCTGCTGCAAACAGACAACATCTGGCACACACATGAGCAACTCATTAGCAGATTCATTCTCTCTGCCATCAACCACAGTTGCCTCTATACTCATGGAAAAATGTACAGACAAATATTATGGGTGGTTGGAAATGAAATATTTTCAACTTGTTCATAATAATGAAGAATATAAAAGCTCAAAAAAGTTGCACCCATTTGTATCTCCTGTATCCTCCACAATATTCTCTGGTGTTTCACAAAGAAATGTACTGAAAAATGATAAAGCTGTCCAAAAAGTAATTTTGACAACAACACATTTAAAATTTTTAAGTGCAAACTTGCTTACATCATACAGCAGTGCTTGGTAGAATGTACCTCAGATTTTAATCTAATTTTTAAGTTGATCAACTGAATGCTATGTGAAAAAAACCCTTATATTTCCAGCCAGATATCATAACAACTTCCCAAAACCAGGTCAATCTCTCTTGTGAAGTATGCACATTGTATGGCAAACTTTCCTCGTAAAAGACCTGGCTGATGTGATTTATCACATATATCTGGGGATTTACGAAAGATAGGACTTGGTACCAGGAAAGACAAAAATTTCTTCCCTTGTGAGATATTTTTGTACACAGAAATCAAAAGCAACATATTCTTGGAAATATAAACCCAAAAATTTTCCATCTCATCCAGCAATCTTTTAAATCTTTTCTTTCCTTAGCGAAACTTGTGTTGTCTTTGACTTAGTTAATCTAAATGATTTCTACTTTCAAATAGAACGTACATTTAAACTCTTCACTCTAAATGAATGAAGATATGTTAAAGAATTATACAACTCTTAACTGCAGTCTTATTTAGAAATATGACATGGAATTCAGTATTGTGATGTAATGTTTGCCTTTTCTAAGTCAGTTTGCCCTATAGATAAAAAACAAATCTTATGACTAATGTATAACTTCAAGCATTTAAGTAAAAGATCAGCTATTTTTGGTAGTACTGAAGAGTACCTCAGAACAGGTGAGAACTGCCATATCAAACTCCACCTAATTGCATCAAACTCTTACCCTCCAACCTTCCAATAATAATAAACATTTTAAAATCATCTGAAGACTGCAAACATTTCCTTCAATTGTAATGAGTTATGGGTTCTAATATTGGATTAACTAAATAAGAGTTCAAATGGGATGACAGATGTTGATTTAATCAAACAAGTGTTTTTACAATTGGCTTTTTAAATATTAACTTCAGAAGGCATATATGAGTGTAACCATAGTTTTCCCATTTCACTTTTCCAGATTATTACAGATTAGTAATAATGAAATAGTTTTTGATTCTTTCTTTAAAGACAGACAATGTCTCAGCATTTTCATCTACAAGGAAGCAGATTAACTTTTAGGATGGCATTTAAAAGCCTATATTATTTTAGCAGCACATGATGGCAATGGAGAGAATTCAGTCAAGCTCCTACAGTGGGATTCACATTACCCAGTTATAACTGTCTAAATGATCTAGCCCATTTATGGCCTCTCTGTGGGCAATATGAATCTCTAAATTCCCCATGCTAATACCAAAACCCACATTCAAGACCTGTTTCATTTTATCTTAAAATTTGCTTTGTGATATTAATATTTATGGACTAAAGTCCACAGAATAAGCAAAGCTCATTAATATGGATTGTGCTGAATTATCTAAAAAAAAAAAAAAGAATTGGCAATGGGAAAGCTCTAGTATGTCCACAATATGGGCCTAGTTTAGATATAGTAAACTTGGGTCTATGACAGAACTGTAGCAAAATATCACAGAGGGAAATTACAAATGTGTTACTGTGAAATATCAGAATATAGTTCCCATCCCAGAAGGGAAAAATGTTTTTGTATTAATCTATCTCACTTGTAGAGAATGCATTTTGGTATGACTGACACTGTAACCCTTGGGAAATGACGGGCAAATACATTTGCACTTGAATATTTCTTTTAGAGAAAGTCCAAACATTTGCAAACAGAATGTTTAATTAGATAGGATTTATTTTTAATAAACAGAACTATCTAAACATGTGAAAATAGCTTTCCAAGTAATTAAAATACTTTGTTTTTCCTCACCCCTTCCTTGTTTTTTGTGACCAGATTTTTCAGTCAAAAATGTTTTCCCAAATCAGGAATGAAATGAGAATACAATTATCTCAACAACTATCAAATCACACTGGATCAGCTGCAATGTGTTTCTCCTGCAGCCATTTCAAATCCCTCTGTACATCACACCATCGTGAAAGGCAATAAATATAATCTATGGGACCATTTTAGTAAAGACTTATTCCCTGAAATAAATTAACAAGATTGAACTTCATGTATTTCCAATAAAAATCTCTTCAGTAGTAAATGCAATTTAAAACCAGGCTGATGTTTTCACTACTTTGTTTTACTTATTTTGTAATACAAATACTTGAACCAATTAATCAAGGTCTTTATTCATAAAAGCTGTGATTCCCTTCTCCCACATTTTTAACCAGAAAGTCTCATAAGGAATCTTGTTTAATGCTTGATCAATGTTATGTGAGAGATTTAAGACATCCAATTCTCTTTGTTATAAAGCTCTTGAATGAAACAGAAGAGAATAATAGAATCACAGTGTGGTTTGGGTTGGAAGGAACCTTGAGGATCATCCAGTTCCAACCCCCATCATGGGCATCCATAAAAATATTCATTTTTACCACTGAGGAAAAGGACAAAACTACCTACAGAGTAGAGGACATTTTCTCATACACATTCATTTCACAGGCTGCTTTGTCTTTTTGATCTTGATTTAAATAAAAAATAATTACTGGAGGAAATGAATGGGGGGAATAAAGGAAAAGAAATTGCTTGCATGCTACTTATTAATACAATAAATTCTCACACACATCTGAACTGTATCTTCTGCTTGAAAGACACATTTAAAGAAGGTTAAGCAAACTTTATCCCTCAAAATCAAACCACAATGAATATTTTTACTGGTAAATCATGGTTCAGGTCTTAAAGAAAACTTATAATTACGAAGTTTTCAAGACACTTCCTTAAAATTTTCCTTCCTCAAGTATAGGATTTGTGAAAGATTATTTTATATATCATACAATTGCACTGACATTTATAACCCATTTCCAACGCACTTTAAATCATCAAAATTAGTTATCAGTTCAAAGTTTTAACCAAAGCAGAATAATTACAGACTAAAACTCTAAATGGTTACATACTGTTACAGTTACTGCAGTTCATTATCTTATAAAATTATACCATCTTTGAATGGCACGAACTCTGTGCAATCCAACACTTTAAGATACTGTACTAATGGAATAGAGAGAATAATGATGTGAATGCAAAATAATTTTAAGCATAGGATGGGTACATAAAAAGTCTTGAGAATCTTGACATGATAGAGAAGGCAAAAACTTTCTAAAGTACTTCCTGAAATAAACAGGAGAAACATCATTTGAATGTAGATGAATAATTCATCATTAATAATAACAACAGCGATGATGACAATGATGACTTCACCTTTGGGAATTACTGATCCTGCAAAGGTAGAATCAGAACTTGAAAGAAAACCACAGTGCATAAATTTATGAAGCAGAGTAAAATGGAAATAAATATGTCTTTTTCTTTGCCACCTCCATCTTGATACTTTCAATTTTACCTACGGCAAAAGCTTTTTTTTTTTTTTTTTATTTTTAAAGTTACTTGCTAAAAATCGAATGATTTTCCAATTTCCCTCAGAAGAACATGTATCTCAATGAGAACATGGATGTCAATCAAGGCCATGACTGGATAACAGTTCAATGCAGTGAGACTGAACAGCAGAAGCAGCTTAATGAAATTTAATTCAGTCACAGAGCTAGAGGAGTGCTTGAATGAATCAGCTGCCACCCAGGAGGAAGCCTGAACCAGGGAATATTCACTTACCTGCCACTGACTGTCAGCTCTCCCTGGGCTCAGGGGCAATGGGAGGCTGACCAGGCTGCTCCCTAGAAATCTCCCTGACATAGTGGCAGTTAATTTCAAGACAAGTAAATATAAAGTACAAAACCTCCTTTTTTCACCAGAGTATTACAAAAATTTAAGAATCTCCTTGGGAAATCAGGTTATTCATATTCAAATCATTGCCAGCAATGTCTATTTCCCTCCCTTGTGTAGCTAACTGAACAGTTTTAAGCTCTGTCTGACCCTTATTTTTTATATATACCAATATTCTAGACAATACTCTAAATGTGTTTAGGGAGAAGAGAGAGCTGGAATGCTAGATACAACACATTCAAAATAGCATGGATACACAGATATTCTATAAAGTGAGAAAAATGGGGTCATATTTCTTAATATTTTATGAGGTTGTATCTCTGTCATAAACTCCCCCACAAAATAATGAAAAAACTTCAACCAAATAGGTTTCAGAATTTAAATTAGGTTTTATAACTGGAAATGCTAATCAAGTAATGGAGAAAAACATGTAAGAAAATCTGAGTTAGTCTTTAGTGTTATTTTATTGACAAATCTACTGTGCAGCAGAAACTACTAAGCACTCTTGAAGATTTAAAAGAAACCTCCAAAACTAAGCTGACATCACTTTCAAAAAACCACCAAACCTAACGAAACAAAAAACATTTGAGGGAGACAATCCTCAAAATTAGAGAAAACTGTTCATGAGGGAAAGATTCCCTTGAAAAGCAGAACAGAGAAATGTCTTTATCCATCAGCAAAGATGAAGCAATGGAACATTAACAAAAAAAAAAAAAAAAACAAAAAAAACAAAAAAAAGAGAACAAAACCTCACAAAATAAACAAATCTCTTATTATGGCTGAAAATATACATCTCTTTAACATAAAAATACACCTTAATCATGAATTTAAGAAAATCTTTTTAAATAGCTGTAGGTTTTTTTACAGGAAAGAAAAAAAAGGATCAAATAATATAACTGATCTGCAATATACATCATTCAGTCCTCAGGAGTATTTTCCATCTGTAGGAAATAATTAATTGCAAATAATTTATGTAAATAAAAGATGGGAAGATCTAAAGTACTCTAACAAAATTTCATTTATTTCTATTAAAGGCCAGAATAAAGAAATGGGATATGGCCCATCTATGCAACACAAGAAAAGTAGTAACAACTGTCCAGGGCTCCATGCAATATTGATTAAGACACTTCTATTCTCTTGAATTATAGGACAATCTTCCCAGCCTGTTCAATGCTTCCTCCTTCAGTGCTGGTCAGGGCACTGGAGGAGCTTATTGCAACCCAGGAGGGGGAAAGAATGCCCAGGAAGAGCTTTGCTAAAGCCCATGGCATTACAGCTCAGGCAGAGAACACCATTTACCTTGCTGGACTAATCTACTGGCTAATTGATCAGCTCCAACTACAGTAAAATTTCACATGCCATACCAAACAATTATGGAAGCTTAGATAGAGAAGAAATCATAAGGAAGTCAGTATTTACACTATATTTCCGTTGGGAGAATGGCAACTGATTTCAGCATATAAAACATAATCACATCAAGGGTTTTTGCATCTTGCCATTGTTCATCTTGAATTTAGAGTAGTGAAAAAACTTTACATTCCTTAATGTTAAATTTCTACAATTCATTCTTTCATCACTTGCTATGGTACACTTTCTTTTTATTTCTTCTCTTCTCCCATGCATCATCACCTCTTCAGGTTGCATATGTGGATACATGTAAAATAACTACAGAAGTACAGTAATGTAGCACTGAAAAAAAAATACCCAAGACTCTCTGTGCCAGAATTTAGGAAGAATATTAGAAAAATCCACTAGAAGGAGCCAGCACTATGTCAAATTTCAAATCAGTACAGTAATTTAGAGATATCAGTGGTTGAAGGGGCAAATAATATCTTTGTTGTTGAGAAAAGTTACTTGGGGTTTTTTCATGAGCTAATACATAAAGTGTACAATAATTACTGTTATGCTACAAATCATTAATTAGGAATAGTCAGCTTCTACTTTGGTATAGTATTTTGCCCCTTTTGAAAAATTTGTTTTACTAAAAACATTGCACATAATGTTAACTGGAAGTCGTGTTCAGTGTTGCAAATAATAAAGAGTTGGCCACATGATGAAAAACCAGATACTGCTAAGGTGGTTGCTGTCTTTGATGAGATTTATGGAGTTAAATTTTTATTCTGTGAAAATCTAGAGCAGATTCACTCCTGTAATTAAGCTGTCTTATCCTCTCTCTCCTGACTGATAGAGATGGACTGCCTTGTCTTATAATCCAAATAAACAAAGACAGTTTTAAGGTGCCAAAAAATATCACTGAATCTGTCCATAAACATACCAACAAGAGAAAGTTTGATGGCAGAACTACATTGAGTGGAAGATTTGCTTCTGAGCAGTGTATCTTCCCTTGATTTCTTAATAAAAAAATACGGTATGAAGGGATAATTTTTGTAAGTCTAATTCAATTGCAAAAAAAGAGCACCTGAATTTCACTACTGGTTTAGTATCACAAAAGCAAATACAAAACTGGAAAAGCAAAATATAAACACCTATACTATGCGTGCCAGTCAGGTAAATTGAGTTCTTGTCAAGAACACTTACTGGTCTGTAGCTGCTTTTCTCTGGCATGCATGTCAGCAAATATTTGTTTGAAATGGCTGGTAAAAGCAGCAAGGTCAGCATCCAGAAACACTGGTCCTTGTTCTTTCTCCTTCAGTGCTTGACTTTGAGCCTTTAGCCGTTCAATCTGAGGCTGCAGGGTTGACATTCGAATTATTTCATCCTGAATGTTCCAACAAAAAAAAAAAAAAAAAAAAATCAAGATACAGCTACCCAAGAAATGAAACCACTAGTGCCATGAAATCACCACAGTTTCAGTGAACATTACCCAACCATTTTGCTTCCAAATATATCAGTTACAATACAAACCAATTCAAGTTTTTAAAGTTTTTAAAAACTTTCCTCACAAATCAATACCTCTACTCCCAGTAAAACTGTTTATTGATACCACTGCTGGAAGTCATCTTAAAGTCACTTTTACAAAACATTATGCTAAAAGAAAATTAGGCAGATTGTGCATTAAAATTTCAAGCCTAAGGAACATCCTTTTCTTGTAAAGCTGGGAAGAGAAAAACACCACCTGTAATATAATCCTGGACCCATGTCTGTTAGATTATGTACAGACTAAATAAAATGAAGTAGAAAAGGAGAGATGAAGATGTCCAATGATTTACACCAGCCTCACGGTAACACATTAGAGGTTAAGATTAGGACAGCACAGAGCAGCTGGAAAGGACTTTCAGGAACATCTATTCCAATGACCTGATTACCGCAGGTCTGACAAGTTAAAGCACGTTGATAAGGACATTTTCTGAATGGCTCCTAAAGACTGACAGGCTGCAGGCAGCGACCACCTCTCCCTTTTTGTTACAAACCTCATCCTTTTTGTTACACTTTTTGAACACTCTCCTACTCCAGTCTAAACCTCCCCTGGCACAGCTTTGAACCATGCCCATGCACCCTGTGCCTGGATACCAGGAGAAGAGATCAGCACCTTCCTCTTCACTCCCCCTCTCAGGAACCTCTAGAATACAATGAGGTTTTGCTATTATACCTTGCATACACTGTAACATGTGCAACTACAGGATATAAAAGAATTATCAAAGTAAGCCAAATGTGCAGTTCACAGCAGAGCTATTCAAAGCAAAGTTTTCTGCATGAGAACAGAACACAACATCAGCACAATGCCAGCTTGGAAATACCTGAAAATTTAAGTAATAGCACAGATCTCAATTTGGGTTTCAGTATTTTCTGTTTGAGAGTTTCTGGAGTCAGAGATTTCCTAAAGTCAAACTTTTACGAGTATATCATGCAATTTATAGTGTAATACTACATCTCAATATACTGCTGTCAATCAATATTGGCTTTTAAGACCCCCACCCACAGAGCTCTCTACAGTAAGAGAGAGAAGCAAATTTCTATGGTGGTTCAGTATATAAATAAAAACAATTATCATAATTATAAGTGAATTGGTGTGGCAGTTATTGGACAACTTCTATGATTCTCTCACATTGTGACAGAAGAATATTCCTCCATTTGAATACACAGCCCACACTGAATCAGAACACAGGGTATGTAAGAAGTAAAGTGGTCTGCAATGGCAGAATTTTGGACTTGAAGACAGCAAAGATCTGTTCTGGCACAGATTCTTAACAGAGGTGATGAGCAACATTTTCTTAATACGGAACCAAAGACACAGGTTTTTACATAAAAATGAAATATGAAAAAGACTTCTAAGTGTCTAAATATCCTAATAATTAAATATTCAGGATATTGTTTTAAAGACCCATATCCTGGGTTCTATTGCCTCTTTATTTCTTTACCAGTCTTTCCTCGTCTTGAAAAAATATTTTCAATAATTACTTTGTAAATCCAAGGAATTAATTTACCATTTTTATACTGAAATTTTGTAGGTCATAATCTGTCCCTTGAACACCTGTGAAGTACAATACCATAAAAAACTTGAAGAAAAATCTCTAACCTTGCATCTTTCTAACTGAGTTTTTACTGTAGCAGGATCTGTTGCTGGTGTGGGTTGTGCTTTCAGCCAGTTTTCTGCAGTAATTGCTGTCTGCTCCAGTTGCTGCAGCTGGGAGTAGAAGTCAATGATGTTATTTTGGTACTCCAGCCATGCCAGTCTTTCACTCAGCAACTGACAGAACTCAATCCAGCGGCTCTTCAGCTGCTCTGAGGCTTGTCTAATGTTGTCAGGATTCAGGCCCTCTAGAAAAACAAGAGAAGAAGATGCTTAAAGATAAACAAGTTACAAAAAAAAAAAAAAAATTAGGATAGTTTAACAATGCCATTTCCCTATTTGAGAGCTCATAAATCCAGTTAATGATTTATCACCAAGTAACAGTTCTGAATCTACAGATGCTACACATTAGTGGGGAAAGCATATCAAAAATATTTAAAGTTGCTGCCTGGGTACTTTTGTTGCTATGGGAATGAATTATAAACTACATTAAAGTACAAGAATGGGAATAAAGAAGAAAGTAGAGATACAATACATAAAGCTAATTAAAACTGCTGTAAGAAATCACAAAATGCCTGACAGCTGGATTTTGAAAACTATGCCTGGACTGTAATTAGATTTTAATGTACAAGACTATTGCTGACTTTTCTTCCATAAAATTACTACAATTAATAGGAACTATATATTTAGAAGTTTCTGATAATCCAACCCATATATTTTGCATTACACATTATTTTATAAATAAGCATAAACACTAAGGAATAAACAAAGTACCAGTTCAAACCTCCATCGAGGCCAATCCTGAGCATCCAACAATGACTATGAGGAGACAGTAAGAAGAGAGCCAAGAAATCATAGGTGATGCTTCTCTGTGGTTATTTCCAAAGTGATTGTTTTCTCTGATGTAGTTTGCCTATTTTTTCTGTTGTTCAACAATCATGTTTATATCAAAGTTCATAAAATAAAACTGACTCTAGTTGTTATGGACAAGGCAATTATTTAGAACAATTAAATGGTAAAAGGAATTTTCTTTACTTTCTTTGAAGGAAGTAAGCAATACATATTAAAGATAAGAAAATATATCTTAATATATTTCTTAATCACTCTGTAACTTGAACTAAGGTTGACTTCAAAATAATATTAATGTAATAATTTCATTTATTTTTCAATAGAAGTTTAAATGTAGTCCCTAACATTTTTAATTGTAATGACATGTAATGATACATGGTAACAATAGGGCCAATATTGATTTCAAAATGAGTAAAATTCTCAAATCATTGAACAATGCCATATGCTTAAGAACACTTTCAATAACATCATCATGGAGTCATACAATAGCCAACAGAAGCTATATTTTTACCAAAATAATAAAAATTAGAGTATTTTTCTTTAAAGCAAGTTGAAAAGCAAATGAGACAAAAGCCTTCCATGCTCCACTTCTGAGTCTTTGACAGACTACTGAATATGGGTTTTCGGGTTTGCAATCTGAACTCCAAACCTACAGGAAAATTTCTTTAACAGGATTAAAAAATAGTAAAGGTCATGGCAATTTTGGAAGGTAAGGCATAAAAAATAGAGTCCTAATTGCAGCTAAATGCTGTAAGAGAAACCAATAAAAAGTACTAGAATTTTTTTATAATAAAGTATTCTCAGGAACTGCTATAATGCATGCTACACCAAATGATAATCAGGGATCATGTCTGCTGTGAAGCACCAGAGTGCTCTGGCAAATCCTGCTCTGGATTCAGGTCAGGGCTATTTCATTCAGAGTAGCTTGGAAGCAGCCCACTTGGAAACAGACTGTGCAGTACCTGATAGCAGTTCTCTGGATATACTTTTTCTCTGGGATTGTGCCCCAGCCAAACAAATTGTACAGCATTTCACAAATAAAAACTGTAAGAAAAATAGAAAGTACTGCTGGGAGATAATGGCAACTGTGCTGGTTGGAGCAGCTCCAGATCCACCTTATACTCAAAAACTGAAGAGCACATTTTAAGGACTGAGCAAGGACATAAAACGAACCTTGATGGATGAAGAGGTAAAAAAGGATTTTGACACATCTTAATAAAATCCAGAAGTGATCTGGTCTTCTGTGAGAGCATGTGAGCATCTGGAGATGTGGTATCATAACTAAATTTTCTAGAAATGCGATTTCTAATGAGCATGTGAAGAGGCAGAATGAGCCTGAATGGCACAGCACCTCTGAATAACAACACTCACAGACAACCAGGCACAGAGATACTAAATCTTAACAGCAGCAAGAACAAACATATGTATAGACAATAAGACTTTAACTATGCTGTATTTCAACAATTGTTTCTGTTGTGAGCTGGATATAAAAATGCTGTATATGTGTAACAGAGAGCAGATAATCTTTGCCACTGTGTTCATTATATCTCTGAGCCTGGAAGACATTGCTTGTGAGTTTGGCAGACTAGACATAAAAAGATCTCTTTATTTATTCCTCCTTTCCTTTCTTTTCAGCTGCTACAGTCTCCAAGTACCCTTAGGCGAGATTATGATTACCAGAAGTGCAGTCATGGATTTTACACACATAATAATACTTGTCACTGCAATATTTTCTTCTAGGATTCAGAGATGACTGCATTTCAGATGAAAACCTAGATTCACCAGATCCTCCTTTCTTATTTTTCTCATAGGTCCCTCTTCACATGGCACATTTAAATATGTGAAAATAGCCACTATTATTCAATTTCAATTCTATTTTTTCTTTAATTCTTTAACATCTAATCTTTGAGTCTAAACGTGATTCCATAAATACATAGAGAAAGAAATGCTTTTGTTCTTCACGTTCCTGAAGTGGACAGTACAAAACTGGATTATGCAGAGTCATGTTTGGTAAAATATTGCAGAGAATGACCTTCATAAGGAAGAATATCCTACTGAAAATAAGATAAAATCTCCATAACAAGTGTCTATAAAACTCTTATTTCTCAATCCATTCAGGTAAATCAAGATTGTCCATCAGATGCCAGCATGTCATTTCCAGAAGGATGTAATAAAATGGCTGTTACTTGCACTTGAGATCGTTTGGGCAAATTTAACCCATTGGTGAAAATCAAGAATTTCACAGAATCATGGAATTGTTAGGGTTGGAAGAGAGTTCTGGAGATCACCCAGTCCAACCCTGCTGCCAAGGCAGGGTCACCCAGAGCAGGTGACACAGGAACATGTCCAGGTGGGCTTGGAAAGTCTCCAGAGAGGAAGAGTCCATGATTCCCCTGGGCAGCACTGGGTTACACTGCTCTGCCACCCCCAAAGAAATGAAATTCTTCCTCTTGCTTGAGGTGGCACTTCTGGTGGTTTAATTTATTACTCCTTAATAAAGTCTATTATTCCTTGTCCTGTTTGAAACTTTCTTCTGTGATAACTACTGATTTCTTCATTAACTTAAGTAACTTTACAGTACAAACAGGCAAAGAAACAATATAAAACCCATTTTCTGGTAAAACATTATTTTATGAATAGTGGTTGGTTCATAATATTTTCATGTTTCACATTCTAAAAGCTTCTGGTATAATCATTGTATAAATATACTGTACCCAGAGGAAACAGATCATTATCTGAAGTGCATCCATTAATTTTATTACCTTGTATACTGTACATAACAAATTGCACCTGAATATTTTTAATTGTGCAGCACCTTATATGCAAGTGCTTTGGAATTGCCACTTAATATGAAATATATCTTGTTAAACGTATCTTGTTAAATGCATCTGTCATTTGCACAGTTTCATGATAGAATAATGTGATATTATTCTGTTTTTTGTAGCTTTTGATTCTTGTGTAACTTACAAGATAATGTATTTCTTCCACAGAATAGTGGCAATTGGAAATTACATGTTTTATTGCAACAAATTGTTTTGTATTCACTTTAATGCTTCCTGTCAGTATTCTCTAATTATTCATTTTGATGTCCTGTTTATTTTATTCTAAACTACTATAATAGCCAAGTGTCCACTCAAACTGTTTAACTGCTTCACTTATGAATCAACAGATTTTTTATTCTATATTATAATATGATTTAGTAAAGAAAAGCAGAACAGATTTTTTTTCCTAGAAACACTGGTAAACAGAATACACAAGCTTTCACTGATTACAACCATCAGACTTCTCTGAAAGAAAACGTAAGGAGAGGCAGAGCAGAGCCCATGTGGGTGGGTGGGTAAAGAAGCATCCACCAAAAGCATCAATGATTTTCCTTGTGTTGGGAAAAGCACTTCAAAGGGCAATGTCCAGACACCCTACCTACAAACACAGGAACAGCCATGCTGTGGGAGAGGACACTTCTTTCCAGTACAAAATACTTTTGCTGACAGGGGCTGACAACATTTACATAAGGCTAGAAGAGTGTCCTGTGTAAATATGTTTCCTCAGAATATTTCCCTCTGCTCAGGAACAAAAAAATTAAACCCTAAATAAACCAATCCAATTCTTTCCAGAATCCTGATTTTTTACCTTGTTCCCTCTCCTGCCTATCACAGAAATATAAATTATACAACAGGATTTCACTACCATTCTGAACTTGCTCTTATAATCCACCAGAAGTCTCATCTTTTTATGCTCTTCATCTGTTACATTCAGAATGTGTTTATGAGCAAAGAGAAAGAATATTTTACATATTAAGTAAAGGCAGGAATTCAGTGCCAACATAACTGGAATCTTATGGAATCTAATCATTATTAGTCCAGATCTAATTGACAGAGAATAAGTAAAAACTAACAATACAACTAAAATTGTCATCACTTGACTTCTGAACTGATCTATGCCTTAAATCTCTTTGCCTTATGTGGTCTTTTAAATACAGATTATACTGCAAATCACTAACTCATTTCCCTAAAGAATAACAATGGAATCATCATAATTTTTGATTTGTAAATTGCAGTAGTTAGAAAGGTTTTGCATTAAAACAACATAATGTATTTGGATGCTAAACTGTGTATTTCCCACAAATCCAGACAAGCACATGAATTAATTCCAGTTCCTTCCCATTTTATGGAAAAGAGTTCAAGCGCTGAAACAGGAAGGTATGAAGGAATAGTAAGGCTGCTCCAAAAATGTTATTTTTGAAATTCAGTAAATCTTTCTTCTTGCTCTTAGTGAAGACAACAACAAAAGAAAATAAAAACTTACACAAGACATAAACACTATAAATATTTATTTGAATTACTGCGGAAAATATAAAGCTGCATAACTCTACTACAGTTTGAAATGAAGTTTTAAAGTTAATATTTTTACTTAACTTTTATTTCACTTTCATTTGAACTAAATTGTAAGCATTAACTGCAATTAGATCATAATGATTAGAAGAAAAGACAAATAGAGAGTGTGTTGTATACAAAAGTACAATGGCTTTACAAGGGCAGTTAACTTCCTCTACCCTCAAGGAGTAATTTTGAGAATTTCACAGGACATTCTATTTGCCAATTCTTCATAGATCTCATCAACTAATGTCAATTATTTATTCTACTCTCTACTGCTGGTAATTACTGCCTTAATTAACCATTCCAAACACTATTCTTCAATTTGCCCTTGCATTAGTGCAACAGTTGAAAGTCACATAAATACATGAGGTTTCAAGTCCAGAGGAATTGTTTCTCTTTTCAAAGGGATTGTTTCCTCCCTAAAACCTAAATAAGAGATCTTTATTTTCACAGGCAATTAATCTGTCAGCCACACTAGAACATTTTTGTTACCAAGGCTACCACAATATAATGCATGACACAGACCACAGAGCAGCTGATAAAGTTGAAGAAGTTGGTAAAGTCATGCTGGCTAAGTTAGCCTACCCAGTGCCTGCCACCCAGCTGGAAGATGTGCTTCCTGAAAAAAGAGGTGTGATTTGGGAAATACTGGAAATACTTATATGCACATCTAGTCACATGTAAACCATTAATAAGACAGGACCTATGGACTGAGGGAGAGAAAAACAGTCTTGAGTTAAAACCCCATGAGAATAATTAAGACAGAGTTAAGTCTACTTGATATATGACATGGTAGGCACTACAGTGCAGGGTAAGCATTATTTAAAATGGAAGTGAGTTCTGCAACTAACACCAAAATTAGTCATCATGAAGTACTACATAATAAAAAAAAACTAAACTGGAATTTCTGGTAATCATATCAGTATGAGAGATGTTGGCCCATGTTAATTATTTGATTGCAAGGCAAGTCATTCTTTAATATTAAGAAAAAGGGCATGAGTTACTCTAATTTTACTGTCATTTACCTTTCTTTGAGTTTTGTTTTTTCCTTATTTAAAAGTTTGAAAGAATGGCATAATTTAATAATTTATTTGGATAAAAAAATACAAAATCCTTGCACCTATTTTTCTTTGTTCAAGAGTTGTATAAATGTTTACAATTATTATCTTCAAGAAACCAAACACCAAAAATTTCTTCCAAATCCCCAAAAAATTTTATATTTTCTATGATACAGAACATTATAGAAATATGTATATTGCAAAACATACACTATATATTAAAAGTCAGGAAGCATTTTTCCCTCAACTGGTTAAAGTAATGCCTTTGGAGCTGCCTAACTCAGATGTGTTAATGTACTTCAAAGCTTAAAGAATTCAGAAAATAAGATTACAACTTAAGTCTCTGTGCAGAACAGATTGTTAATATACAATTCATTACTGTGAGTTTCTAACATATTTCTTTCCATGGTACTAAAGTGGTAATACTTCTTTTCCTCTTTTCTAATTAACAGATTTAGCATTCAGAAATAATAAAAAAATATAAGGCAATATCACTTTACCGTTCCATTTAGACAGTATGTGCTAATATAATTCTTGTGATAAATATGAATCTGTTCGTTTATCAAATCCCTAAGAAGATTATCTAAAGCAATTCCCATGTAATTACCATTCACCATCTGTTCCACCAGGGCCTCAGCTGATCTGCTGGCATCTTGCAGTTTTCGGTACTTCTCCGGCTTTTCTCGCTGGATGGCCTGCAGCACGACAGGAAAGGTGAGCATTTCATCAGAGGGATTTTGAACAAGAAAGTAATTAATCTCAGGGATGTCTCCTGATTTCTTGAGGCTTTTCAACCCATTATATTGCCCTGACTGCCCCCGATTTGCAATGAAAGCAGCAACTACCATAAACCACAGGGAGTCAGTCAAAGTCAAATACAAAAACTGGGAGTCAGAACACAACAGAGCTGAAAAATGACACATATCAGTATTTTATAGACACATATAGAAATTAAGAACTATTTGAAGCACAATATTTCAGAAGGAAAATATTCACTCAACAGAAATGCCTTGCAGAATAGATTTGCTTATTTTCATGGTAAAAGGAAAACAGGACCATTCTCACCTAATCACAGCTTTCTACAGTATCAAACCCATATAAAATCTTATTGCTTATGTTACTATTTTGTTTGAAAACAAAATAACAACTGTAAAATGCATATATAAGACCACATGAAGCAGACACCCACATATGGGCTATTAAGAAGAGTTAACTGCAGATTTAATAAAGGCTTCTCATGTATTGTACTTAATAGTCTTGATTCATCTTCTGTACACAAAAATTGCTCATCAGTGTTCAGGCCAGCTAGTGAGGCCTAGTAAAATTACAAGATATAGTAGGAATCTAAATTTAAATATCATTTTGGGTCAGTAGAAATACTGGTGGAAAGTAAACTCATTTTAGATCTTTCAGCCCATCAATGCTGTCTTGTAATTAACTCCATCGATTTTAAACTAAATTAGCTGCATAATTTAGGTGTAATTTAGAAGCCCAAAGATGAAACAAGGGCCCACAGTCAAGTTTGATACCAAAAATAAAAGAGACTAAATATCTCCCAGAAATCCAGACCAAGATAGTGTCCCATAAATCAAGTCCCTCACTTTCCTGCAGCAGACACACTTACAAGAGGGTATGTCCCCCCAAATCCTACATGATGTAGATGGAAACATAACACTTGGACACTTGGCCCTGGTTGCAGTTTCCCAGGCTGGATGACCCCACTGGGCTTCCCCATCACCCTGTTTATTTCCACAGCACAGGTAGATGCTACATGACTTCAAAAAGGTTCCTCAAACTGAAAAGCTCAAGTAGGTGTCCAAGAATGCACTTAGAAAAATAACCTTATACACTTAAATTTGGAATACTATTTTTCAAATAGATTGTGCACCCATATAGAATGAATATAAACACTTTTGAATAAACTTTCTTAAAATAACTTCTAAAATGTGATGCTTAAAGCATCTTCATTTTAACAAGAAGCAGCTCCCTGGAAGATTTTGTAGGTGAGGAGACACAGAAACTTGAAAAAGAAGTTTTCAATTAAATTCACTCTTTTCCTCAGCCTACCTATCACTGCTATTCAATTGTGCATAGAGAAATGGTTAAACAGCAGCCTTTCTAACAATATCTCAAATATTCTTTTTAACACTGTCACTATAACAATTTTGGATAAATAAAATATATAAAGAAAATATATTTAGAGAATAATAAAATATTTTGTATTTTAGAAACATATCTTTAATATTTAACTATATTACCATTGAAATATTATTAATTTTAATCCAAATAAGTTACAGATGACTGTATGAATTATCTGTCATTTTTGTAGGTCAATAAAATCTTGTACCATTCCACAGAAAAATTTAAATATTTTCCAAATTAAAGAAGTAAATTAACTCCCTGCAGAGTTCCAAAATCTCTTACAGAATCTTAATTAATACTACTCTGTCTATAATGCCAGGTATAATTAACATGAGAGTAACTACAGAGAACTCAAAGGAATCATTGAAACAATAAAATATACTGAAAATAATTCTACTCCGTCTGTAATACCAGGTGTGCAATTATCATACGTATAACTGTAGTGAGCAGGAAAATATCATTAAAAAAACTTCATAAAATATGTTAAAACTTATCTTTTCAAAATATAAAAATGATATGACATAAAAGCTTGTGAAATTTAACCCTTCCCAGCCCAGCATATGCTATGTGTGCAGGAAAACATGGAGAAATGTCCTCTTCTCTCCTGAATGATTCAAGTTCCAGGTCCTGGTAGAAAATATAAGCACTATGTATAGATTTCTTAAATAAACATAAAAAATTTCAAACATATCAAATTTTCTGTCAACTATTTTTCTCCATTCATTTTATGTAATTGGCATATATTGTACAAATGAGGGTCTAACTCTGGTTACAGGAGGACCAACACACATGGAAAGCACAGTTATAACCAAAGGAGGAGAGACTGAACTCTTGGCTCCTCATGCAAACACAAGTGATGTGACACAGGGAGAAAGGAGGAAATTCACTGCAGTTACTCAAAACACTGACCTCATGTTCCTGCCTTTAGTCTGTACACTCTGCCATCGTTTGACAAACCTGGAAATTGTGTCTTGGGTTTTTAAGATGCTCAGAAGAAGTATTTCCATAAACCTGTATCATTTGCCTAGAAATAAATGGAGTAGTCCTGGAGACACCTCTAATTTATCTCTTTGGTACTGTTTTCTTATTTTTCTCCTTTACTGAAGGGGACCATACTGATCCAGGTTCATTTAAGGTGCAAGTAGAACAGGATAATTTGGAAAAGATTTGTTAAGCTTTGAAACTTAAATTTTGTACATTGTAATAGGCACTTTTTGTCAATAGTGGCTAAGCACTTCAAAATATCTCCAAATATATAATCTCTCCTCTTTTTCAAACTTTTTGCTTTCTGGAAAAGATTTTTCAGGAAAAAAAAAATACACCAATATTAGAAGGAAAGGTTAACTTTACAGGCTTTTGCCCAAGCAGAGATTAATTCTCTTTTGGACTAATTTTCAACAGACAATGCAAATGCATTCTAGCCCAGTTTTAATTGATTGAAAAAATTATAAATTCATCTTTAGCTAAATACTAGCCAAAGGCAAAAGGGCTGCTTTTACAAATCTAAAACATTCCATTTGACCTTGAGATTTTAGTTGGCAGTTAATGACTTTATAACCTAGAAAATACTGATAGCTGGAGAAATTGTGTTATTCATATATCAAGTCAGCATCCTTTTTGAGAGCTCCGTGGAAGGATGCAGGGTAGCAGTACTCCCTGACCTCCTGTGATGGTGACCCATCACCCCTGAGGGCAGAGGGGGCAGCATTGTCATCACCACCTCTGACAGTGATTCAGCTCTCAAATACCCATGCCCAACAAAGCATGCCTGGAAAAGGTCACTAAAACAAAACAAACATATAAGAATGGGGCTACTGAGAATGCCAAGAGAACAAATTTAATTGTCTAGGATATCTGACATTTTCCCTTACATCTGTTCCTTGTGTTTATCTTTGATTCTGAATTTCTAGGTGCTTCTTCTTGGCCAACCAAAACTTCTTTCAAGAAATTTTATTTCCAGTTTCTTGTTGAATCATCTCAAATCCAATTTACTAAATAGGATTTACTACCTGAAATTGTGGAGATTTTTTGCACCTGAACCTTCATACATTTGAATTTGCAATACCGAAAGCTCATTATACTGAAACCTTAAGAAAAGTTTAAGAAAATTATAGAAGTCCTGAGTCATTCTTAGGTCTGATTTTAGTAAAATACACACAATAACTGTAGAATATTTATGGTGGGATGCAGTATAAAAATATTACTTTATTACTAATGTTTGGATGTTTCCATTATTTAGGAGTACAGTTGGTCAAAAATGAAATTTCTATTCTTATGGCTTTGCAGTCTCCATGCTCAGGTAAGGTAAATATCTTTCTTCTGTGTCAGGGAAGGGATATAAATACTTTTCTTCTCCCCAGACATAGGAATGGACTTTTTGCACATATCTAATATATTCAAGCTACATAATACATCTGCCAAAGGCTAATTTCCAGCCAGGATCTGAAGAGCAGCTGGTTTAGCAAACAGAGTCACTGCATTTCATACAGTCTGCTCTTGGCTCTGCCTCCCCCAGGACTGCTCAGAGCTGGGATGGGAGCAAGTTTTTGCATTTTATGAATCACCAACGATGGCAAAAGAGATTTCCTTGTGGATTTCATTTCTGATATCTCTGTCTCTCTATCATGCAGCAGATGCACTTCCACTAAATCTTATGGAAGTGACCCCTCATCCATGAAAAATGATGGGCAGGAGCTGCCACAAGAAAAACAAACCTAAAACTAGTAACCTGTCCCCAAAAGAACAGTAGATAAGGAAGTCATCACAGTGCTGCTCTAGGACTCAGCACTGACTAGGGAGGGAAGAAAGGACATTTTGACATCAGCCAAGCACAGGTGTTTTGTGATATACCAATTTATGCTATCATATAGGCAAAATCCCCTAAATGATAAAGCAAGGGCACAATAGGATTTCTGCAGACATGTGTAGATGGTCAAATAGATGCACATATGAATACAGCTCTGGGGTATGAGTGTGGATGTCAGTGCATGTCCTAGTCTTGTCTAGGATGCAGTGAATTTGTTCTCAGTAGCTGAGACAGTGCTGTGTTTTGGATTCATTACTAGAATAATATTGATAACATTCATGTTTTGGGTTTTCTAAGCTGTGTCTATCCTAAGTCAAGAACTATTTGCCAGTGATATACACACACACACACACACACAAAAAAAAAAAAAAAAAAAAAAAAAAGTTGGGAGGGAATGCAGCCAGAACAGGTGACCCAAACTGGCCAGGGGAATATTCTGCACCACAGAACAATGTGCTCAGTGGATAAACTGGGGAGTTACCTGGAAGGGGGCTTATTTGGGTTCAGAGAGGGGGTCTGGCCTTGGTCAGCAGGTGGTGAGCAATTGCACTGTGCATCACTTGCTTGTTTGTAGTTTTCTTTCTATTATCTCAAGTATAATTTGCTATCATTTTTCTATTTTACTTTATTTCATTCAACTATTCTTATCTCAACCTACAAGTTTTACTCTTGGTTCTCCCCATTCCACTGGGGTGGGTGGGGGATAGTGAGCAGGTGTGGTGCTTAGTTACCAGCAGGGCTTAAAACACAACAGTACAATAAAATCTATTTCAATTATCTCTTACATATGTTTTCCTTTTTGGATTTCATTCCTTTTTTATATGCCTTCCACAACTTTACTAGAGATTGTATAATATGCTAAAACACACGCTATCTTATTTTCTAATGATTTGAGGTTCATTTTGAGAGAACTAATAACTAGAAGTGTTAGCAAGCAGCAAGGAAACTGTTCAAATCAATTAACTGAAGAGTAGTTTCTGCTTTGTCTCTCATTTTATGGATGAAGACAGAGACAAGACCAGGAAAAGTCAGGTCAGGACAAGTTTTAAGACCTGGCATTCATAAAAAATTGATATTTTTCTTTACTTTTTAAAAAAGTGTGTTTGAAGACTTATGCTAACTGAAAACCATTCAACACACAGTCCATGCAGCACTTGCCAAGTGTCATGCTTCAGAGATCTCACTATCAAGTTAATAAATGTAATTTATTAAATTGTTTTCTCTCTTAGAACAACTAGAAACCCCTAAATGTATCTTGATTTTCTCTACAAAATGTTCATTTTAAAAGCCGTGACACTCTGTGAAATTAAAACAGGTCTTGGTTCTTAAAAATATTTTCAATGTTAATGAAGGATACATATCAAGTTGGAATTACTGGTTTTTCTCAGAACTCTCTTGATACACAACAGATCCTTTTCTGCACTACTTTACTGAAAAAAAAAAAAAAAAAAAAAAGCTGGAATTTTTTTTGTTAGCAATTCTTTTATTAAATTTCCAAGGAGATCAAAGGAACATCTGTAATATCTCCTGCTATCTTTAGTATTGTGAATTCCAACTTTAAATGCTCATGCAGTGGTGAAATTCCACACATCTTTCTCCAGTATTATGTGTGTTTTCACCAGCTGAAATGAGACCTGGATAAACGTGGTAGGTAGTGTCCTCCCAGCCCCAATGCTCTTTCCTCAGCAAAGGCAAGGCAAGAGCCAGTGGAATTCCAGCAGGGACCAGAGGAGGTCTGTGGTTCACCCACCTCCACCCCTTCACTTGCAGCAATCACCACCTCCTCAAAATCTAAGAAAGGAAAGAAGGAGGAAGGTGAACCAGAACTCCCAGATCCTTTCATGCTTTTATAAAATCTTAGACAATATGAGGTAGAATCAATGGGCTACCTGACAGTATGGGTAGCCTCAGTAATTTGTGGGTCAAGATGAGCTAATTTTCATCCTTCAAATAAATATGTTCCCCAAAATGTGAATATATGAAGGGGAGTTGAGTATTTTGGGCTTTTTTTCTATTTCTTTCTTTTAAAATTTAGATTGGAGCACTTGGAATACTAACTGCATATCTATTAATGTATTAGGCAAATACTATTAACTCAGTATGGAAGCATGTGAACCCATCAAATCTACTCTGTATTTGATCCAGTCTGCATATATATGTATATTTATGTATATTTCACATAACATGAATTTGTGGCATTAATTAATTCGAGATATTCAATTGGAATGTATAATTTCTAGCACTCATGAAAATATAAATAAGAATTTAACATGGAATTTAAAAATGTGCACTTACAGTCACTAAATTCCATGTTACTTAATGTTATGATGGAAAAGCAGAAAATGAGAAAAACCAGCAGCAAATCTAAATTCAATGCAGAAACTTTGTTCTATCTCTTTGTGTTCTAGGACTATGTATCAACACAGGTTTTAATGAAATTCCATAACATACTATGTTTCTCTCTGAGATAATTATAAAAAACACCCCTTTCTCTTATTTGGAAAAGATGGGCAGTTTTCATTGATCTACAAAAATTAAATAAGGAAGAAAATCTGTAACAGTTTAATTTTCAAGGGCTAAATTCAGTAATTTGGTCTGTGGCATGCAGACACACAAATATAGGTACTTCCTATGTAGTGCAGAGCCATTCACTTTAGCAAAAAACAGTTTTTGGTTCTAATATGATACTACAATAGAGTAAATAAACTTCAAAGCCCCATGGAAACTGGTGATTGTCATACTTATTTTACAGCTCTGTAAAAGGAAATATAGATTTTCTTTAGTATCCACTCCAGTGAGACTTTTCATATTTTTCAGTTTGTGTATGTATAATGCCAAATTAAGCTGTCAGTATAGAATGATGTTGCATATTTAAGAAATTATATATAGCTTTTGGTATAACTTTACCTAAAACTTTCGTGGATCCAGAATACCTTAATTTGAATATGTATGAACAAAAACAACAACAAATTTTATGTGTTCAGACAGCCTGTGTAGTAATTTTTGTGCCAAAATCTGAAAGTCACAGAAACAGTGAACACTTCTAAATTTATCTTGGACAATCAAAGCTTGTCAGTCTACATCTGAAATCGTTTAAGCTTGGACTCTGAAAGCACATTGGCAAGCTGACACAGACTAGCAGGCATGCACACGAGTAGTTTCTCCTACATGGACTCTTTCTTTGAGGTCTGAGAGGTTCCCCTCCTTCCGAAAGACGGCGAACTCGGGGCTCTGCAGCGCTGCCTCGGAGCGCGTCATCCAGCTGTGCAGCTCCGTGGTGTCCGAGTCAAACCTGGGACAGAAACGTGCAACAAGGCTTTCAGCTGCCACAGCTTCTGAAAACATGGTTGTTTAAACAAGGGAATAAACAGCAATTTATATCAGCAAAAGACAGTTTTAAATTCCCATATCTCATCAGAGACTTCATAGAACTATTCACTCTAAAACTTAAAAACGTAGAAATATTTTTTCATTTGTAAGACCCGATTTGACAGCTGAACAGATGCAATAATTTTCACAGTAGGTATTCTAATTTTTCAAGTTAATGCTTTTGGAAGATTTGAAACAAATGTCTACTAGTGAACCACACGTCCTGTTGGCTTGAGCATGTAAAGCCTGTCCAACTGACCAAATGCAGCCTTCAAACCTGTGAGATTGCTGTCCCAGCTTCTAAAAATGATATTATGAAGGAAATTCAAGTAGAAAAATGGATGAAAGAAGCTTCTTCTGATTAAATCAATTTTTTTATAGAATGTAATTACTAATCAAAAAATAAAGTATAATTATCCACAGTTAAAAACTTTAGAAACCAAAATTAAAATCCCCAAATCTCTGTACTTAATTACTTAACTAGGTTTTAGTCTACAGCCCTCATTACTACGTTCTGGATTCTTTCATCAACTCCTTTAAAACAGATCTTAATTTGTATTAACCACTCTTCAGGTAATGTATCAAAATGCAGATATTTAAATTACTAATGTCTAGAAATTTCAAATTGCAATTCAGTATCTACAGCAAGTTTTAAAACAAGAAGCTTTAAAGTATTTTTTTTTCAGTTGTGCTACATTCTCTGCATGATTGCATTTCTTTATTGCACTGAATGTTATGATATTTATATCTCTTTTGCAGCTGACTTTCCCTCTGCAGCAATATAGAGTGGAAAGACCTGGAGGGAAAAAAATAACAATCTGTATCTTTCAGTTTGCTTTGTGACTATAGGTTGTATCATTTGCATACATCTGTAAACCTACTAAAAAGAGTAACTTGAACAACAATTATACCCCTAGAGGAATTAATTTAATTAAAAATACACTTCATTTATACAAGGATTTATACTTCTAAAATACAAGGATGTGAGGCAAAACCAGGTGCTACATAAATCTACATATACAGAAATGAAAAATGAATACAAGAGAGTTCCATGCTTGAGCTAATATTTATGCTTCCCTTTTCTTCATTCTCCACTGCAATTTTTTGTATTCATAAATAACGAAAGCAAAATAAAAAGCAACACACACTGTCTTAATCTCAGTCCAATATTCTACATTCAAATTATAAACTCCTAGGAATAATTTTGATAAAAATTTCCTGATAATACTAATTGACTACTCATTCAAGAAGAAAAAATGTGACTTTCAAGTAATGGAAAGTGCAGAAACCTTCAGTTTTATAAAGTTTTTCAGTTTTATAAAGAACTAAAAATTCCGAGGCAAAAGACAAAATAAAATTCCCAGATGGTTCAAGGAATGTGTGTGCTGGTCACAGATTTTAATCCCCAGTCAGATGAGAGCTTCTTACCTCAGCTTTATTTCTGATCATTAAATCAAATACAATTCTTGAAATAAAATATTATCCTCTGTTCTACAAATAATAACTGCATATTTGATGATCTCAAAACACCAGACTTCTGATAGCAATGAAGTTTACCAGTCCCTGAGTACTAAAGTTCCTTGGCTGCAGGCAAAATTGTAAGAGTTCTGACATTTGTTCTATTTTGAAGCTGCAGGTAAGTAGAATTTGTGAGACCAACTCTCTGAAAAAGAGCTTGGTTTACCCTGGTAAAGAATGGAAATTGACAGAAAAAAATGTTTATCAGTGATCAATTCTTCAAAGAAAGGGATTTAGCCCTTGCTTCTGCAACAGCTGGAAGAGGAATGGGAGCATTTGGGATAGTTTTGGCAGTAAAACAAAATAATTAGGAACACATCTCATGGCCATCAGATGGTGGCAAGTATTAGACATAGATCTTTAAGGTCTCTTCCAACTGAAGCATTCTATAATATGATATGATTCTGTGATATGAAGAAGATGATCCTACATAACAGATTGCTCTGTCACTTCAGTTTCTTCTGGAGATAAATATAATTTCAGAAACAAACCCTCCTGTTTCAAAAAAGGACAATACGGGGGGGGGGGGGGGGGTGCAGAAAAGAATTAAAATACATAAAAAATAATCCTAAATAGCTTTTTGCAGTATATAAATATCTTTTAGATAAGGGCATCTTACCTAATGAGAAAAAAAATCACTCTGTCATGTTCATTTTATGTAAAAGGAGGAAACACTGGTAGAAATGGCATTTAATCATTCTGCTTTAGTGATTGGATACTTCCTTTCTGAGCACAGCTGCAGTTAGAAATCATATTAGCTCTAGATTGATATTGAAGTATAAATAGAGTCTTTAAATCTCCTAGGAACAAGAATACTTTAGTCATAAAATAGTTCAAGACTGCCTTTCTGTCCCAACAAACTTATGTTCAGGTAGAATTTGTAAAAATAGATCAATGGAAGATACTAAACCAAAAATCACTTGAGAAATTACTAATAAATAACTACCTTAAATTAACATGTCCACTGGCATGCTTGCCACCTAACAAATCCATTTGAAGCAAGGGATTAATTCTTCATGAAACAGTCATGATTTTGTCTTTCACTTAGTCTTTTCTTCTGCTATTCCATACTATTTTTACTGGTCCCCCAGCCCCTCTTTACATGCCAGCACATGTCAGCTGAGTTCAAATGGAGATTTGTTTTTTATTGTAAAATATATGTTACTTAGTGATTTTCATCAGTTTTTTATTAGATAGGGGGCTTCTAGTAGGACAAGAGTATCCTACTCTGAGTATTTGGAGGGTATTTGGGTTGAAAATTCCATGCAGAGAAAGAGAAAAATGTGATGCATTTAAGCTGTGAAATGTCTCAAAGTTGCGGTTCATCATGTGTTTAATAGAGAAAAGGAAAGCCAGAACAAGGAGACAATTTTGAGCAAATAATTGGTGATCTAGTAAGAAAGTTTGGAATATGAATCTGAGGTGAGCATATGGCTTAGGATAATGCAGAAAATCAATTTGTGGAGAATTTTCCCCTAAAACGTGGCCGGCATAGATTTAAAATATGAAGATGGCTTTTAAATATGTTTTGAGGAAATAGGTAGACAAAGAAATTCAATGTTTAAAAAGTTCACATAGGAACACGAGGTGTGAACTATCTTCCTGTCATGTGGCCATCATGGTACATAATCTTATCTCTAATCTGAATAAATTTAATCTTTAAACTACATTACTATGCTACTGCTACCATGGACAGCCAGTGGTTTCAATACCTTATTCTTTTAAGAGACAGAAATTGCTTGAAAATTTCCTTTGCTCATTTGCTTCCTTCCTTCCCCAAACAAAAATCACACTGGGCTTGTCACCACTGTGAATCTTGGGCAGACATAAAACCATTTGCCTACATATTGAGTTGGCAGGGAATGATACAACTTTGATCCAAGAACTACTTTATTGAATTATTTCATTTCCATGTCTGGACTGAAATCCCCAGCTCACCAGAGATCTTTCTCAGCTTGTAGCTCTTCAATGCCTACATATCAAAGTACAACTTTACAGCACATGGTGCCCATTGGAAGAATTATTCTGATCTAATTCCCTGCTGTCTTTCTTCCTCCTTTGTATTTGTAGTTGATAAGTAGTTAAGAAATAGAGCTGTTCTTATACTTTAATTCAACCGCCAATTTATCCAAATATTTTTACCTTATTGTTTTAGGTTTAGTTGCCAAATAATTTTATTTCATTCCAGAATGAGATTTTGACTCTTCCTCTACATTTGTGATACTATTAAGTGTAGCGTCATCAATACTATGGCCAGTGCATTTCTGTCATGCATACCAAAGCATGAAAAAAAATATTAAATCAATCCCAAGTGTGTATCTCTAACAGAAACTTCACAGGAGCCATCAGGTACAGAGTACTTTTAAACCAAATCATCACAGCCTGCAGCAAGTGCTGACTGGTATCACCCTGACAATATTGCAGATTATTTCAGGGGCTAAATGTGAAGAATATAAATTCTGATTACTTTTCAATAATCCATTTCTCACCTCACAAAAAGGATAAAGGATAAATGCTTAGTAAGCATTAAGAAGTGCCCATATATACAAACTTCAACATACCCATACTTCTTACACTTCAAATGCCCTTCTAAGAAACAGAAAACTATTCTGTTGTGTCCCAGTCACCTTTTCCTCTCCTCTGCAATTGGCTGCAGACATAATGAAAAAAAAAAACCACCAGGAAAATTGAAGACATGACTTTCTTCTTTTTGAATTTGCTACCTATCATTAGATAACAACACCAGAGCACAAGCTGCATTTCATAAGAGAATAAGGGTCAAACAACCCAATGGAGGGGCTGTAAAAGTGTTAAACAATCAGCATCTAGTCCTAACATAACTCATTGCATAGAAATGGGATGTATGAAACAATAGCTATCAAAAAAGACCATTATAAAATCCTTACAATTTTTCCATTCATTTTTTCCCTACAAAAATCCAAACTTTTCTAAATAATGAAGGATTGGATTCCCAAATATAATAATTTTCAAAAAAGTGAGGGCTTCTCTCTTTTCAAAAAGCTCATTTAACAAGTGTTAAATGAAAAAATAACACTAGATGGAGCAACTATCCTGTTTTAACACACCTTGCTCTTCAAAAGGCATCGAGTCTCTTTCAAATCTTCAGATTAACATTATGACAATAATGTTATGACTAGTAGACTTTCCCTGGAAACCTTAGCAAGCATGTAAAAAGATATTTACCAAATTGCTAAGAAAGGTATATTTGGTTGTTATTGAAGCATTTTAATATTAACAAACATACTTAACTTAAATATTAACGAGTTCTAACTTGTCTGCTATTTAAAAACTTAGCCTGAAGAGAACAGTTTTCAGATTTTTCTATGATATGCAACTTACTTGTTTTTTTTTCCCAGAATATGTAAATACCATATTAATAAATATGTTATCTTGCATCCCTTTCTCCCATTTACAGGTTTTTTTTAAATACTATAACCTCAGCTGTGTTACATTTATCTCTAGCCCTAAAGCTTTTCAAATTCTTATTATACAGCTCCAAGTATTTTATCTTTCTCAGTTTCAAATTGAGTCCTGTGGGAAAAGGAGCTTTTCTTTGACTAGCAACAGAACTTAACTCACCTGGGTTAGTCTGACATTTTGAAGCATTAGTCCTGAAGCAGTTTTAGATTTTAGGGGGAGAATAGAGTGGAAATAAATAAATAAATAAATAATCTGGTTCTTATCTCTGCTTTCTGCCACTTATGGCAAAAACTTGATTTAAGAGGCAAGAAAAAATCAACAGCTTCCTTCCCATGCATTCCTACCACAGCAATAAGAGCAATGGAAATGTGACATTCAGTCCTGCGGATGTTATTGGTCTACAAGTCAAATTGCTGCTTCTTAATTTCTTCAGTTTAAATAAAGATTTTTTGTACTTTCAATCCTTGGCATTCTAGAAAGTTTGGTGCTGCCATCTTAGCCATCCATTGTTTTTTCTCCTTGGCTTAGTAACTGGAGGCTACTCTCTTATACTACACAGTAATCTATTACAATATTTGCTGAGTAGCCAAACTACTCTTCCTCCATTTAATATGTAGTATCTTTAGTTCACAGAGAATATACAGTATTTAGTTCACAGAGAAGCAAATTTGAATCACAAATTTTTCCAAACCTGTGGCAATGGAACCTGATGAATTTATTTCAAGCATACTCCTTTACAGAAGCAATGACTAAAGCCTGAGAACAGATGAAAGATGATGGCAAAACCTGGGATCATTATTCACCATCTCAAAAGAGCCTCAACCTCCAATTTGTCTTTCCCTCCCAGGCCTAAAAATACCAACAGCATGCAGTGTGTTGTACTTTGACTGCAGAAAGCAGCCAACACAATCTGGTTATTCACCTCTGGAAGGTTCTGACAAGACTTCAGTAACTGCTAGGGTTTTTTTTTTTTTATCAAACCAAAACTAAAGAGTGCATAACCATCAACTCTGTGTCTTTAAGTGCTCAGTGAAGATTTTGGTTGCAAATGCACACAATATTGAATGATATAGGAGAGATAGTTGAGTTGATAGTTGAGAACCCCCATTATTTTAAATTATTTTTAATAAAAAATTCAAAAGGCATGCAGCACTATGGGCTTTTTTATCCTTGGGTGCAGCTACAACTGAATACAAACAAAAAATCATGTGAGACCATCTTGCTGCCAACAATGCACCCAGAAAACAAATGATTGGCTGTTTGGGAATACAATGGTTTTTCTCCTATCAAAAAGAAGCATTGATCAAAAACAGGTCTAGGCTCCCGTGAGCAAAGATATCTTAACTGAGCACCCAAATTTTTAGATGAGCTTTCTTCTTCCATTATTATGCTTATATCTAGTATAAATTTATATTTTCTTTTCTTTGAGAAAGACAACAGTATACTATAAAATGTGTTCACTTTTACATATTCTTTAAAAAAGTCACAAGAACTGTTACTCTAACTGAAATTTCTTCCCTAAAGTTTACTCTCAAAGAGTTTTTTATGAAGTTATTTATTGACTGGTCCTCCCACTGTAGAACACCTGCTTTCACTTCCTAGAGACTAAAGGTAGATAAATTGTAGGGTTTGGTGTTTTCTCTCTTCAGTTAGAAATGCCAAAAAGATTATCTGAATGAAGATACAGATAATATAACCATAGTTCATCCTGCTGCACTGCTGTGGATATTTCCAATATTTACTATGCATTTTCTCAAAATGTAGGTCCACTCACAGGTACAACAGTTACACTGGACTAGTTCTCATGTGCTGGTGCATTTGCACTGTTGAAACAAACCTAGTGATTTTGGCACAAAAACAATAGAGCATATCATAATGTATTAAACAATTAACTCCCTTTCTACTTGTGGAAGTCAGATTTCTTTCCTAGCAGGTCAAAATAAAAGTCCAACCTGTGCAGAAATGAAAATTACTCTGGTTTTAAATATCTAAAAGAAAGCACACCAGCTAATTCCACAAAGCACAACTTACTCAATTATCTAAAGTCATCCCAGGCAAAGAGTGAGAACTACAGATTGTTCCATCTCGACTCTTATCCAAAAGTTAAGCAGAAATTATATGGTGAATGCACATATTTTAGAGAACATTAAAACAAATAAAAAGACCTTGAAACCTAGTATGCATTGTAAAAAATCATTAACACTCTGTAAATTTTGTAGCAGATCCACCAGTAAATATCTAAAAGCAATTCTAGTCTCAACATTGATAACACATTCTATTTTCTGTACAAGGATCAATCAGGTTTATATATAAACTTCTTAGTTGCAGTGCTTTAGACAGACATCAGCTAAAGCACTGTAATAACACATAATTATCAGTTTCTATAAACCAAGGTAGTTTGGAAGAAAAACAATACTCATAATCCAGTTAATTCCTGCCCTCAGGCAGTCTTCTTGCATGATGAGTATGAAGTCTGCCAAGTTTACTTTCAGTATTAAGGCAAAATAAAAGAATATGACCAAGAAGGAAAATATATGCTAACAGTAAATATATAGTAGTTGAAAAAGGAACTTCCATGCCAATTGGTCTCCAGTTTTATAACAGTGCATATAGCAGTAATTTTCTTGAAGAATTAAAAAATAGGTTTTAAAAATTTATCCTACTTCATTTAGTTTCAATGAAGATAACATTTTCTTTTACAACAGTAGTCTTGCATTTTGCTTCCTTATGAAGTAAGATCATTCCTAAAATTTTCACTTCAGAAAAACAAAGTTAATTTTTGAAAATACCAATTATTTAAATACTTGGAAACTCCAGGGAAATTTTCATTCTTAATTTTTCAATTTCAAAGTAAAGCAGATCACTATTTTAATGACAGACACTATGCTACACTAAAGGTTTACTGTCATATATAAGCTAACAGGGCCTTGATCCTGTTTCACATCTTTGCACACTACTACTGAAACATTAACTGGAATGCTAAGGCTTATAATTCCTAATAAGTAATAACACTGCCATCTAAAAATTTCTTCAAAAATTCAGAAATTAAAATTCTGCTGTCAGTCACTGCTCTGCATCATTTTGAATGCTTGGGAATATATTAGCAAAACATAACTCTCATTATTTAATGGTACCCTAGGATATGGGGAAAAACAGATTCCAAATGAGGACTTTAGAGATAGATTCAATTCATTCAAATTTAGCTCACAAACTTATTTAGATCAAGCACTTTCCATAGAAATAGTTACCCAATTTAACAAAAAGGGGAAGAAAACTCTTGTATCACATATGCAGCATTCCTAAATACTAATGCTGAACTAGAAACCTTCATTAGAATGGTTAAACACAGGTATGATGCCTAAATATAAAAATTACCTATTTTTTCAATAACATAAAACTTCAATTTTTTAATTCTCAGATTGCTCCTATTCTTGCTGTATTTCATTCTTTTTAGTAAGTGAAACACTATTTTACAAGAAAATACTTGTCCTGGTAAACACATTGAACTAAACAGATATTGTCTATAGCAATGAAACACAATGTAGTTCGACATCCTTTTCAGTCCTCAAATTTATTACCTTGGAATTCATGTTTATCTGAATATCAAAAAAAACATTTCCAAAACAAACATTACAATGAATGTTTGAAATCTACATTCTTAGGAACTTGGTGCTTGAAATAATTCTGCTTAAGCACATCAGAATTTTTTCTCCTGACTTTAACTAGTGTTCAGCATCACCTTAAAAATCCCTTGTCACTTGTACTTGAGTTACAGGTGAAAAAAATCTGCAAGTAATAATAATGCATGTTTCACCAAATATTAACTGCCTCTGCAGAACTACTCTTTTTACTCCTGACCCATAAGCCCAGAAGAATACAATGAAGTTTAGAAAGAAGGCAATATCTCAATTATTAGTATTTTAACCATCATAAAATACTTCTTAAAGAATACAAAAATCCTAGAATTAATGGAATGCTTCCTGCCCATCATGTGTCAAGACCCTGGTCAAGTGGGATCCCCACAATGTCATACATAAAGACTTTACCTGATTATAATTACAATGCAATAGTATTACTGTAATCATAAACATTCTATACTGCTAAATAGGTGTAATAGAAGCACAACATAATCCATAATGCATGCTGAGTAAAGAAAGATAATAATCAGCTGGTATCCTAGTAGAGAATAGAAATATAATTTTAAGTTCAAAGTAGCATACAGAAAAACATTGCAGTCAAATGACTATTTATGCATTTTTGTCCAGACTCTATCAGTATTCTCTTTCTGACTCTTGATGATTCTCACCTCTTCCTAATTTCTGAATCCACAAGGAGTTGCCTTTTTTTGTGGGGTGGAGGTGGTGGGAGTTCCTCTTTAGCATGCTTAACCAGGATTTGCTCTCGTGTGGTCACCATAGTTACAGTTTCCATTACAGTTGTCTGTGTTAGTGATGTCTGAGTGCTAGTGGCAGCCTGCGAAATCTGTGAGAAGTACAAAACCAGAGGTCATACATTATTTCAAAGACTTCAGTAAAGATTGTTTGGAGGAGAAATAGAAAATAATGAGAAACTGCTCTCATTTGATCATAAGCTGACCTTCAGGAAAAAAAAAAACATTATAAGCAACTCAAGCTGGATTGTTTTATCTGGCTCATGCTGAGTGAATACGATATCTGCAAAAACCAATATCAAAACTAGAAAGGATTCTAATGAACTTACAGCTCCCTGGAATCCATGTTAAATGAAGGAAAGAAATGAATGGAATTTTATAATGGAATGATAGCAAATAAATAAAATGCTACTATTACTAAATATTGATTTCAGACTGCCCCCAGTCTGAAAATCTGCTTCTTGAGAGGTGACAAAGATATTAAAATTGCATTATATTACCATTTATTATTCTTACAATTTATAAAAAATTTCAAATAGAATGTAATTCACAATAGCATACTTGCATGAAAGTGAAGTTAACTTTCTGCCTGGAAATCTTAAATTAGAACACATGCACTAGAAGGCAAATTAATTTGCATCAGTTTTATTCCTTAATTTAAAAACAATATTTAGGTGTCATACCAGATACTAACACCCATGGTATGTATCACTGTAAACATGATCTATCTAATGCATTAAGTTTGCTCTGGTAATATGAAAATAAAAACAAAACCCTTTGTTTTGTTTTTATCAAAAAAAGAATTATGAGAAATATTTTTTGCTCATATTTGTTTGTAGGCTGCTTGTGCATGTACTGCCCATTTATACTTTTTTTAATATAACTTTTTCCAACTCAAATGTGGGAAGCTGTTCATAAATCCCTTAACTGATGAGAAACAGGCCACTTCTTTTTTTGGTTCTGTCAGATGATGGCTCATTTGTCAAAATGCTCTAGTTACAGCTCCAATGACCATCTCACAGTTTAAAGGCAGTGAAATGGAAAATAAAAGAAAAAAATTATACCAGGAGTAGAAAAAGTTGAGCCCTGCTCAACTTCAAAGAAGGCCTGCTTCTTTCCTTTTGCTAGAATCAGTTTCCAATTCAACAACAGAAATTCCAGTATCTAAAAGTCCATGAGACTACAAACACATACATAAATTATGAAACTCAGAGAATTAAATCAGATTAGTTACTGAGACATAAGTGCTTCTACAAGCAATGAAGAGGCAACCAGGTCTATGAGCTCTCCCACAATGCTTTCTTGCATTAAAAATGAAAAATAGAATGACAAGGAAAGGGAAACACTGTTAGCAAGCAGCCTCTTCCCAGCAGGCAAGATCAGTAAAGCCAAGAAACCTGAAAAAATACCCAATAAATTCCTGCCAACTCTGTTGAATTCTTCCCATTGTCTTCTATGCAAAAGTCTTCCTGCTCTTTGTCCAGGCTGACACTGGAAGTGGTGAGTAGGGAAGTGATTTACCACTGAAAATTGTCTGTATTTCTTACATGGAGCAGTTAATGCTGTGGTTCCACCTCTAGAAACAGGCAGTTGTTGAGGTTTTAGAGCAGACTCTGGACTACTAAGAAGAATAAAAAATTTAGATCCAGAGCAGATTTTTTAAAAATATTTGAGTTAATTATGTCAATTGAATAAGCTGCATGTGACCTGCAGATTTAGGTAATGTATGAACTACAAAATTCTTCAGAAGAGAAAAACACCCAGCTGACTTTTCAATCACTAAAATTGTATGCAGTAACATTCTTGTATTAGCTTTCTCAACAAGATGTATTGATTTTGGTATTTTTTCTACAGAAATCATGACAATATTAAGTCAGCATTTCCATATATTTTTATCAAAACTCTATACAGCATTCTTTCCCATTTTATTTTAAATAATTAGAGGGTGGAAGGAAAAGCAAGTTAAAGCTTCTGATATCTAGGAATCCATGACATTTGAGGATAGAACCCGATGTCATCTCTCCCTGAGCTGACTACACAAAAGAACAGAAAGAATTTCTTGCCTATAATATAATTTTGGGCACAGTCTCTCTGTCTCTCTTGCCTCTTCTCATAAAGTTCTTATTACACTCTGCTTCATCCAAAAATCAATGATAGGATGATGTTTAGGACACCCAGGGTCATATCCTGCCATGTTTTCATTTGCTAATCAATACCAGGGCAGAGTTTCCAGTGAAGAAGGTATAACACAGAATAAACCACAGCTAGGGCACTGTAGGAATCATCTGCAGCTTAATATTAATTATAGGAGTAGCAGCTTCAGCTGGAGATGGGGAATTGCACTTCCAGAGCTGGCAGTGCAATCACTGCTCAGAGCAGCCAAGGCACAAGGATGTGGGGGGTAATGATTTGGATGTGAAAACAGTAAAAAAACTATTTTTCATGCTTAATCAACAAGAGTGGAGGTTAAATACTATGTGCTTCAAAAGGAGAATGGAGATGTGAATTTGAAGTTCATAATTATTCTAATTAGAGACAAGGTAAGAATAAAAGATAGATTGCAACCTTACTGTGCAACATGAAGCTGATTCACATTTAAACTGCATACATTGTAGTGTGCAAAGGACAATTGTTAAAAATATTAGGAATTACAAAAAATAAGTAACTTTTATTGGCTTACCTACTAAAAAAAGAAATGTAAAAAACCCCCCAAAAAATGTAAAAAACCCAAAAAACAATAAAAACTCCAACCAAACAAAAACACCCCCAAAAAACAAACAAAAAACCAAACAAAAACCCAAAACAAAACAAAACAAAAAAAGTGTCCAAACACCTTTTAATCACTAGAGTGCCATGTTTCATGTAATATTCAAAGTCAGTGCAAATAATAACTCTATTTTCTTCATCCTTCTGTTATTTGTTATTCAGTTCCTGAATAACAAATGTGATTCTGTGTAGGGGCAATATAGACTAGGGCTTTAACCCACTAGAAAATCATATGGAAAGGGCTAAGGTGACTCACAAGGCTGCACATTAAAAGGCATTCAAAATACAATGCTTGCCAGCAGTTTCACATCAAGCCCATCTTTGAAACACGTTAAAACTCATCATTTTTCCAAGAAGACAAATTCAAATCTTTCTCATCATCTATAGGCAAACATATGTACAATGTGTGTGTAGCACTTCAGTAGTTTTATGTCATTTTATTTCTCATTTATACAGCAGCCTTCCTTTAATGCCAACATTTATTACTGTCTTTGGAAGTGCCCTCTGTCCTGATAAACTCATAATTTTCCTTTACACTCACTTTTGGAGCTGTCACCTGTTTTTTTGATGAAATTTATCTCTGTGAGTGGGGAAGTTCAGATGAGGAATGGTGTTTTCTTCAGTTTGGAAAGATTTTCAGTACAATTTAGTGGAGCATAATGAACTCAGCAAAGCTGGGTTTAGAGCTTCTGGAAGCTCCACATATAGCTTAAGCAAGCTGTCCTTGTCCTTGATTCCACTGTGTGGTCAGTGAAGGAAAGCTGACATTTTCATGATGAGGACAAACTGCTTTTTAGATTTCTCTCTCTCACACAACCTTGCCATCCAGTCATTTGTAGCAGGAGCTTCAGCCATGTGTTCTGATTAGATGCTTGAATCCAAGAGCAATTAACTCAGCCAAATGTGGGAGAACTCACATTCTGCTTTCTGCACTTTTCCTTTGGGATTTATAAGTACTTCATATGTCTAGTTGGAGAATAATCTTTGAACTGAGCCTGAGGTTGTCTATTCCATTTAATTTCTTATTTTGTTAACAAGTTAATCACTTGGCAACACTTTATTAAGAGGGGAAATAACTAAGGACAAAAATGCAATTATGCGGGCCCTATGAAAATTATTAATCATAGAATCCTGAAGGTTGGAAGAGACATTTAAGATCATTGAGTTTAACTATTGACCTAGCTCTGCCAAGTCTACCACTAAACCACATAAAGTTAATTTTGAAGGCAATATCTAAGCTTGATGAATAAAACATACATTTTCTGATAGATTTTGGTCCAAAATATTCTATTTTTCACCCTCTTCAAAGTCTCCTCCTTCTCAGTTCATGAGTACAGAACATAATGAGATTTTGCAATTTTTCCTGCAGTGTAAACACATAAATGAGCTCTGTAATGAATACATGTGAAAACCTCACTGAAATCATCTGCCCTGCCTAGACAGAAACCCATGGTGACAAGTGCACCATCAGTATTTCACAAAAGATGAGTCTGAAGAGTTTAGCAGTGCCTTAGGAACAGGTCCTTCAGCCAGGTCTAACTGTGCAGTGCTCCCAGAAGGTGAAGCAGCATTCCCACAACAGCATCCACTTCCACCCCAAGCAAAGAAGCTTCCCCTTGGAGGAAAAGCCAATCCACTGGAATGTTCTGCTGGGATAGGACAGCTGCACTCTTTTGGGAATCCAAAACATCTCCCAGCTGTTCTGATCTATATTTACAGCATCAGGTCTGCCCATTTCATTTTCTGTAATCTACACGCCATTTTCAAAACTAGCAACTGCATTTAGGAGCCATCACCAATCTGAACAGGACTTGAACAATTTGGAGTGACTTACTAACATCCTCAAAGCATGTGACCCTAGCCATCCCAAATTCAAAAATTAATCTTTAAAATTTTCCTCTTCTTTGAAACAGAAGGTTTTCTACAGCAAATATACTAATTAATTAAAAATTATTTTCAACTCCTAAGTGCTGTGTATACAATATGGTTTTGCTTCCTAAGTGAAATTGTGCCCTTCCCCCATTTTCATCACTCATATTCTCCCAACTGATTTTTCCAAATTCTGCTACTTACTTTTTCTATCACAGGGTAAACTAAAATATCAATATCAAGGTATGAGTTGAAAGCAAGATTACTAAGAGGGACTCAGATCCCTACATAAAGTACAGCAGCTTTTCTTTAATTACCTAAACATAATTTGGTAGAAGTATTAGTTGAGAGCAACAAAAAAGGGCAGCATGCTCAAGAGAATTTAATCAAACTGACCAGAACTGTGAGAGACCTATATTGACAAGACAGAGATACCTGCTGTAACATTCTGCTCTGTGCTTTCTAATTAAAAAACCTTAATATCCATTTCCATTTTACCAGTCATACAATAACAGCTCAAAAATAACCCAGTACTAGTGAGATAATGGAATGGAAAAAAAGAAGCTGGTTTGGGTTTAAATCCAGTAAGAAAGAGATGCTAAAAAGATGTCTAGGCAAAATAATTGGATATGGATTTGGGTACTAAACTACAGTGCTGAATTGTGCTACCCAGCTTAAAACCTCTTTTTTTTTTTTTTTTTTTTTTTTTTTTTTTAATATATTATAGTTAACATAAAGTGGTCAAAATAATAGCAGGTTGTATTTTTTTCCTTGGAACTTTGGTTACAGGTACAGAGTGATTTATTTTTCTGAGAAATTTCTCTTTCTTGTAGTCTCTCTTATTAGTCTGTAAATCAGCATATCACATGCAGAAGTAAAATAACAATCAATTATAAAGTTTTAATGTTGAAAAAAATAATTCCACTTAAACTAGCAGACAGGCCGTGCACTAATTTCAGACTACGTGCTATTTCAGAGACAGCTATAAAAACTGTATTATTATAAGTTAAAAATAAATTAACTGGAAAGGTATTTTCATTATTTCCCTGAAAACATAGTTAACAACCCAAGAAAGTAATCAACACTATAAAGAGAGATTAAAATAAATAAAATTCAGGAAAGTCATATTACAGTTGTGCTATGCTGTCCTAAAAATATGTCTTAAACAATCATGCAGGGGAAAAAATTTAAATAAGATGAAAAACAGCACCAAAACTGCTTCAAGCATTTGACTGTCAAAGGATCTGATTGTCAGAAACTGATAAAACTCTTTTTTACAAACCTGTTTAGAATTGCTCTCCACCTTCTGCACAAGGCTTTCCCAGCGCTGGGCAAAATCTTCAAGACGACTTTCCAGCTTTTGAGCCACTGCTTTATTTTTCACAGCTACAAGGAGATCTTGGCTAAGCAACTTCAGCTTACTCATCATTTGCCTTTTCATTTCTATATCTCCTTTTAGGATCTGTTAAACAAAGTAACAGAAGGAAGAACACATATTCATACAAAAAAAAAAAAAAAAAAAAATCCAAACCAAAACACCCACAAAAGAGAAAACCAACAAGCTTAGAAGAGAAGTCATAAGGAGAACATCAGAAAGAGCTGAAAATGGGTTAGGGCTTCTATAATTTCACGATGCTGTTTCCATAAAGACTGCTGGCAGAGCTTACATAGCAACATAACATGGCAGGTGGAGAAACTCCAAACTTCACAGCAGGCTTCAGGTGATGACACAAATCAGAGAGCTAACAGTTGTGCTACAGGAATAACTTTAAAACTGCACTAATGCTAACAACTATATCAACATGTCAAACAACCTTTCTTTAAAATTTCAATGTACTTTGTTTTATATTGCATATTGAAAAAAAGCTTCCTAGAAAAGTAACATTTGATCCCAAACCAGGATTAAAACAAACAAAACCAACACTAATGTAAAAAAACCCCAAAACCAAAACAAAACAAAAACCCAAGCTAAGAACTCAAGTAAACAAAAAATCAAAACACACTGTGCCAAGGGGACTTGAAACTCCTGCGATCTACAGATGCAAACCTGCCTATGAAAGAGATTGCTTACAGACCCAAGGGTCATCCATAGCTCCAGTTCTTACCTGAAAAGAGTTAACTGCTTTACTCCACTGATTTCCATTCCTTAAACATACATTCTCTACACCCTAATCCTGTTAACCATGGCCAAGTTTTGAACTCTCTATGCAGTTGTGAATTGCATTCTAATCCCCAAAGCATGAAAGGGATAATCAAACAAGTGGTTAGACAACAGAATTAAGTCTACATATACTTTCCTACAGCTATATAATCCAAAATTGTAATTAAAAATACAACTCAGCAAAAGAAAGATTCATTGTTTTTGTAATCAGCACTGTTTCTAATCAGACATGATTTGATACATAATTACTAATGCTAGGCACAGTTAATATAAAAATTTAAATTGATCTATCCCTGAGAAGTAGAAGCTGACTTTATATTTAAGAATCTCTTTTCAGAGTAGTAGGAGACCTAACAGATGGAGGAAAGTAGATGCAAACCAGTTTAGCATGTTAAACTTCAAGCACGGCTATATTTGACCTTTTTTTACGCCTACAGCGTCAGAAAAAGCTCATGTGGAAGCCACCATACACTGACTGGAATAATAAAACATGACATCCTGTGAAACATTAGTTAGTTCTTAAGAACAAGATTTTATTTCCAATCACCCCAGCCCACAACAGCTGTATAACACACATGTGAGTTCAGCATTAATCCAAGACACCTGGAGCACAAGCAGGAAGTGAAACACTACAAAAAGAAGGATGCTAAAAATTTATTTTAAATATACTACTCATTGCAATTTGATATGCTTTTGTGACAGCTACAGTTTATCTGGAAAACTATACTGGGAGATTCTGTTTTCACATTTCTTCATTAAAAACCTGTCAGTGTCCCGCAATAACAAAAAATGTGCTCTAGGTTTTTTTCCAGTACAAGAATAGACCTAAAATAATAATAGCAACTGCAAAATATGTAATCTGCCAGTTTGGAAGGCAAGACATGGTAGTTTGCCTTATGAAATTAATTATGAAATATATCAGTCATAACTTCTGTCGTGTATGTATTGCAAACCCTGATATTTGAACATTATAAAGTGATTTCCTTATTTTTGGTAATGTGGTTCTATTTTTGGGGGGGTTTAAGATTTTAGTTCTTGTGTTTTTCTTTTCCTTAAAGATCAAAAACTTATTTTGCTTACTGTAATAGCCTAATCAGCAACAACCACTGTAAATTTAGTTTTCAGCTGCAAAGAAATTTATTCCAGTCAAAAATAGTGTAATATCTAACTTATTTTCTATGTGTAAAAAGCAAAATAAAACAAAAAAATAGGTGCAGCAAGAAAATATTTAACTCTATATTAATGGAATATATACTATAAATATTTAGAGGGAGATCTTGTATATTTTGCAATAGCTCTCATATTTTTTACAAAAAAACACAAAAAACAAACAAACAAACAAAACCAAAACAAAAACTCTTAAATATGACAATTTCATTTTACAGATAACAAAATGTAGGCCTAGGACATGAAAATAATCTACCAAGCCTGTGCCATACATGGCACCAAAATTTCACTTCAGTTCTACATTCTCAGTGCATGACATCTTCCAGCTCAGTCCATGCTCTGTTTCACCCTACACCTTATGTAAGAATTAAAGAGTCAGTTATAGAGTCAGTGAATAAATGGTATGTGGAAAAATTAAAACAAAACAAAACAAAACAAAAAAAAAAACACCTCAGTAGTTTTAAGGAACTATTTTAAGAACTGGAGTAACTACCTGCTAAACAGTTTTTCTGGTGACAAAGAAGATAAATTTTCACATAAAATACTGAATAAATCCTTTGAAATAAACTGCAGTCTGTGGAGGACCCCACACCAGAACAGGCAGATGTTCCCTGAAGGAAACTGTGACCTGTGGAGAGCAGGCTCCAGTCTGTGGACATTAATGTGATATAAAAAGTCTAATTTTTTACCTACCTGTTTTTACCCATGTCAACAGATCTGCTTCACACCAATCACTTTAGAATGCTTAGGGCCTTGTAGGAGAGTTGTATAATTTCAAATCAACAGTCACAATGCTAAATGGAGTAATAAATTACCTTCAGAAAATTTCTTCTGGTTAAAGAGACTGGCTAAAGAACATGACCATAGTCTGGCAAAGTTCTGCATATAAATGAGGCAGAAAACATAGGCTGGAATAGCTTATGCCATATTATAATATAAAATCTAAAATTCTTAAAGTCTGGCAGGAACAAATAATGCTGTGATTTCTTGCTGGAGATGACTGGACAACTGACAGATCAAAACATAGACATTTTTATTTTAAGTGAAAAGATATATTTTTACTCCCTCACAGACTTGCTTTTACAATTCAGACCCAATTATAAGGGTGATCCTTGGTGACAGCTACATTCAAACGTGTCAAAATAAAATACACCAGTAGACAGGCACAACGTGCATGTCAGGGTCAGGACAGGATGATCCCATCTTTCCCTATTTCTAAAAGCCAGTCCAAGAGCAGAATCTATTCCCTGCAAAAAAAAACCCATTATGTGGTTGATATATTAATACAAATTCCTGAATGTTCAGACACGACTAAAATAGTAAATTTTCATACACAAAACTTCTAGAAATTTGGCATTGGAATTTGGAAACTACTTCTACTACGTCTGAAACCTGACAGAGGGAATTCAAAAGTGAAAGCTATTTTTCTGCTGCAAATCAAAGACACTGAAGAGGCAGTTTTCTTCTAGCTAACCACCAATATTTAAATATCTAAACTATTGCATTGTGAATCATGTTTCTGAAAAGATCAAAGTTATTCGTGTAAAAAAGAGTAAGGTGCAATTAATAAACTCCACCTGCTCTGTTAAGGATGACATGACTCTTGTTGAGGTTCAGGGCTATGGAAAAATATTTTTTTTGACATTTTTATGTTGTTCATTCAGTTTCCTGAGAGACCACAATTATTTCATGACAAAAATGCTTAACAATTTAAACTGGCAGCATCATTTACATATAATTTTAACTTCATAAGAGTTCATTAATGAAACTTACAAAAACACTACAAAAGTTTTTCCTTCTTGAGATCATATTTTCAAGCAATTCTGGGCCCTATACCTAACACTTGCAAATCCTTAATAGTCTTCTACTTCAAAATTTGTTACATATATTTCAACCCTCTGTACCTATGCCCTCTAGCAACTTTCTGAAATCCAAAAGTACACGTTTTTTGAAGAAATTTAAATTTCTTGCAGTACATTTTCCTTACTGAAGATACTCTAAAGCATCCTGAGTTGTCTCTAATCCATTATGTGTTAAAAGCTTGGTTTGAAGTCAGCTTCAAGTTTGCTCACATGATAGATTGCTAGAATTTCCAAGAAGAATATACACTGAGGCAAACACATGTTTTCCTCCCTTTGCAAAGAAGTTTATTAATCCTAAGAAATCTTTAATCAAATTCCAAGTCTGTACTTCTAAATGCATATATTTATTAACCACTAAAGAGATGCAGGTGGAAAAAGAAGGGAGAGGAGAAAAAAACTCTTTATGTGGCAGTGTAATAATTAGTGTCTCAAGATTATGCTAAAAATCAATCTTTTGGTTCTTAAATTAACTACTATTTTCATTCTATGAATCAAAGGAACATATACCAATAATTCTGGACCAGCTAAAATAGAATTAAATAATCAGTCTGTACCTTTGGGGTTTTTTAAGCTTAATACATTTTACATGTGAGAATAAAATAGAGTAAATTTTAGAAATATCATAGTTACTCAAAGCTCAGAAACATCATGGTATTTTTATCAACCCAGTCCCTGTATGTTTCTACTTTTAATACAGAATGATAAGGACAGAAATCCCTAATTAATTTTTTACAAAATTAGGCTTGAGCCTTAAATATATATAACCATGGTATGTATATCCAGTAAAAAAATATTTAATGAACAATATATAATTAATTGATATGTCATATTTATTACTTAATAATTAGTAATAGCTAATTAATATTAAATAAATAAACATTCCTTAAAATATTACTAGTTTTGTTCCTAAAAAAGCAATAATTCCCCTATTTTAACCAAAGCATGGACATGACATGGACATGCTTTCTTTCCCCTAAATACTAGGCATTCATCATTACACACAGAAATAGCACATTCTATATAATTTTCTTTACAGAAGTCCTACTGCTGTAAAGCCATCGGTAAGTCTGAGTTGCCACAAGTTTTTCACCTCTAGAGGCACATCCAGACCTGCATTCCCTTCATAAAGACCATGCACAGTGGAGAATTTGCTGAAGAGTGAGGTGGGGAATGTGGTGAAAAGGGTAAATTTTGTGCATGTAACTGTTGTAAAGTAGCATTAATTTCATAATTGCATAACTTCTGAGCCATCAGCTATTTCAAGTTCAAGGAATGTATGACAGGGTTTGCTGTAAGATAAATACTTAATCATATGCATATTCTTTTGCACATATGTATATATAATCTCAAACACAATATACACACCAGTATCAGAACAAAACTTTCACTATAAAAGTATACATACTTTTAAGACACTCAAATGCTATTTTATTTAATGAACTTTTGACTGAAGATACAATCAAGAAAACCATCTCTATCTAGTGGTTCCTTTATCAGCAAGGCTATAGACCAACCTATTCCAGCCACAGGAGGCAAAGCCCAGCCCCAAAGTATGAAACAGATGTTCTGTTCAACAGTACTGTCAGAGAGTGGGGTAAAGCCATGTGCATGCAGACTCAGATTAAGGGAGCTGGGTATAAAATAGAAGAATTAAAAATACATACAGCTAATTTGCTTAGATTGGTCAGCATTTCATTCTGATCTCCAAAGCCAGTTGTATGAATTTTGCTCACAGCATCCTCTTTCTCAGTAAGCCATGCATCAAAAAGGCACTGAAATAAAATTGGAGAGAAAAAACTTCAGTTGGGCCTTTCCTACATATTTATATGTGTATAAATTACATTATATTTCCTATAATATTCTGAAGAACATTCCAATTTGTAACACAAAAATCTACTTACCTGCTCTTCTGCAAAATGCTGCCATTTTCGAAGAATGTCTTGCAGAAGGACCCATCGTTCTTCTGTCCATCTGCAGATGGCTGCCCACCGTTTTCCAAAGTGCTGGTGAGAAACATAAAAGAGAGTTTTGTTTACTTTCTTCTTCCTAAACAAGGAAAGCTGTTTTCCCTGTGGCATTACAAATTTTTAATTGAAACATTTTCCTTATTCATTTTTTTTTTGCAGGCATATGCACTTGAATATATTACATATCACACTGAAATGGATGTTAGGACCATTTGAAATAAAACCAAAATGGAGATAATAGGGAAAGCAATAGACCTAAACACAGAATATTTTAATACTAATCTATAGATGGTTTTCTAGCAAGATTCTAGTACTACACTTTCAAAACACACTCTATTTGAAACATAAACATGATGGCCAAATATGTTGCCAAAGCAAAAAAAAAAAAAAAAAAAAAGTTTTTAACTTGCATCTGCATCATCAGTACAGTCAGTACTCTCACCTCTTTTAAAATATTGCAATGAAAAAAAACATCAAAAACAACAACCTTATAAACTCCCACACCAGCACAATTCCCCACTGAGGTTTTCCAGGTATTTGTAGCATATGCTACTAAGTATGTATTTAAATTACACAAAACACCAATCATCTTGTTCTCTTCTCCCTTATTTTAGCTGATGACAGAAAACTTATATTGCAATGATTTATGGGCACTTAATTACCCCAGACAAATTCAAATTATTCAGCTGCTCCCAAATGAAAAAAAAATCTTATAAACATTTGAAAGATACTCTATACCACTGCATTCCAATTTTTCATCCACTTCAAAAGCACATCCTGATGAAAAGATAATAATTTCTTCCTTTTTTCATATTTAGTTATTTACTTTATGACTCTTATGGGTCCCTTATAACTTGAGATATTATATGATGCTATATCTTTTGTATATATGTATTTGTCATATAGATTACAATTTAATTTTAGCAAAAATGTAGCATCCAAGTAGTGGATTCTTAAAGCCAAGAGTAAAATTAGAAGTGTATTTTCTACCAGGAAGAAAAAAATTAAGCTTCGCTTCCTAGGATATGGAAGATAAAATTTCAGAATGTTATCTGAATTTGTTGCTTTAACAGTTTTATGTCACAGTAAAAAGTCAGCAGATACAATTTCCCATTTAGTGGACACTAAAACCATGCTTTCATAATTGCTAGTTCAAAAATCATCAGCATATCTTTCCATAGATATTTTATAAAAATCCTCATACCTAAGTAACTTTCACATCCAAGCAGCTCACTTTTCTTAATGAATACCACGAAAAAAAAATTCTCTCAACAACTGCAATAACATCTCCATCAATTATCACTGTGGTACACCATCAAAAGTATTTTTTGTTTGGTCCTCTAGAAAACATCAAAACCTCCAAAGAACAAGATCAAATATCTGGCCCTGCATTCTGAAAATTATATTGATTTGCACAGAAAAAATTTAATACAAAATACCATGTTCAGCATATGATTACAGAGCCGCAAAACCATTTTTTCCCCTCAATCATTTGACCAGATCTTTTATTTTAATGAAATAAGCAAATTGACCAAGTATCTTCACTGTTAAAAGTGCTGATTCTGTGTCCTACATTAAATCCAGTTATTTCTCATGAGAGGCCAAAACAACCACGAGACCAAGACACACTCTTGGGTTGAATGGATTTAAGTTTGAAATACCATGTCAGAACTGTTATTTATTAAGTAGTTTTTTTACTAAATCACACAGTGCTTAACTTTAACTCTCTATTAACATCAAACGGTAGCCTGTGGGATGCCCAGAAACTACTGCCCAGACTACTCCAAGTGCTCCTAACACCCAGGAAAACAAATTTTCAGAGATACTGACTGAATCCACACGAAGAAAAATGTTTTGCTGTAAAAAAATGGTTTTTCTTACAGCCCGAACTTAATTTTTTACAGAAATCTCCATGCAAAAGATTTTTTTTCTATTCAGAGGACAGTGAAAGAATATTTCTTATGATTATCAAAAGCAGAAGATGACATATTTTATTCTGCTAAAAGGTCAAAGTAGGGAAACAAGAACAGAAGAAAATGAGTAAAACATAACTCTCAGGAACACTGGACTAAATAATGTACTGCAAGCTTGCAACTAAGAGCTTATTTGATAAATGCTTTTCTAATCAGGTGTAGCTCTCCACTTTTTAAAATACTGAGAAAAAGTGGCTTTTGCCTATATCCAAAATTAATTCTTTACAGCTGAATATTTAGCACATTCAAAGAATTTCTACCAAACAGCAATAAGTTTTGTGTGCAGTTTTAAAATGCTCAGCATATCATACACCAACACATGGAGTGGGAGAAACAAACAGGATGAACTGGAAGCACTGGTCAGATCTGTGATATTAATAAGACTTGCTGCAATCAATCCCATAGTTGGAAATCTGGGATGCACAACTCCAGGCTGCTCAGGAGGTAAACTATTCTACATGGAGATTTCAGCTTCCCAGGCATCAACCAGGAATATCATACTGTTGTGATGAGCAAGTCTTGGAAATCCCTGAAGTCTGTAGGATGCAACTTCCTGTCATAAGTGCTCAGCGAGTCAACTGAAATAGTCTGTTCATTCTTTAACATTTCTCACTTATTTTGATATATTTTTACAAGAACCACCCATATATCATTTTCAATCAAAGGACAGTACCCTGAATAATATGAATATATAATCCTGGAAAGTACACTCAGGTCATTTTCCCCAGCAGGGGAATAAGCCATCAAGTAGCATTTGATACACTTAATACAGATTTCTTTCTTGCAAAGACCCTGGCCCTTGAAGTCTGGGGAAACCTCTAATTTGAGCTAGCCTGCAATAGTCCTTAAGAGACCTGCTGTCTTCTGGGCATAATTAGAAAAAAAAATCTCCCTGCATTCATGGCTTCTGTATGTTACCCAGCCATTCCTCTGAGCTGAAGATCATTTCCTCCATTTTTCCTGTAGGAACAAGTCAGAGTACAGCAATACCTTTGTTGCTAAAGTGGTTTGATTTTGCAGCACTAAATATAGATTTGATCCTTATTCTGCAGCTGCCTTGGTAAAACCGTGGATTAAGTTTAAATTGAATCTTGGAGTTTTTAGTCTAAACTAAGTTCTCAGTAGCAGCATAAACAGTCTCTCAATATGCCACACATTGATATGTTAAATATTCAAAGTAATGTAAAAGTAGTTTTAACATTCACACTCACCCAATCTATCTGTAGTCTCTCAAAGTACCTTAGGGGGACAGCTGTTTCTAAGAAAAGCCCTGGAATTGTGTTTAGTTTTTGTTTTCCAAGCAAGGGTAAATTTTCATTTAGTAATTTGTTTCAGGGGACATTTTTGGCTTCTATGCCATCAATTGCATCTTAAGTAGATATCTTGTTGCATAGGCAATAAAACTTCAGAACTTCTATACAGTTTGTTTAAAGTCAGCATATATTCTTGTCAACCTTCCTGAGACCTAAAGTCTCAAAAAGTTCATTTCAGGCTTTAAAAAATTGTTTTATAGAAACATTTGAAAAAAAAAAAAGCACAATACATACATAGATATTTATATGTATGAAAATATTACAGGAATCACCACCTCAAAAAGAAAGGCATAACTGAATTACACCTGTTTGGAAAATGCATCTTTGACTATTACATAGAAATTTTCTCATTTTCTTCCTAATCTGATCCTGGCCAGCACCTCAGTGAGCCAGTCTTATTAAGTTCTTTTGCCTGACAGTTCATGCTCTTGTTTAATTCTACGTTTAGAAGATGGATTGACAGATACATAATCAAGCTTGGAACTTTTCTCCATTGTGCTTTTTGCCAAATACTCTAATGGTTGTGCCTGTCAACACATTTTATCTCCTGTGCTTATATTCAGACTGCAAGTGATATGAAAAAAAAAAAAAAAAATCCAAACAGTTCTTGTACACAAAAACAAGGTGCAACATTTCTCCAGGAGAATAGGTGGACTGTGGTAGCTCTGTTCTCCTGAGCATTCAAGTATGAAAGTTTCCACACCTCCCTAACACTCTAAACTCTATAGCTTTATATCTGTACTTGGGTTTTATTAACATCTACAATATTGCTACATATTCTTTGACTTCCAGAGCAATGCAATTATGTTTTCTCCCAGATTCTTCTGTAAGAAATTGTGAATAAAGGACATAACAGAAGAGCAAATAGACTGTTCCACATCACACCATGTTCTGTTCATGTTCTTGCACCACACTTGTGCTGCAAGGTGATGGGGCTCAGGAATTCTAGCATCTTTCAAGGAATGTACTTTTTTCCAAGACAGAAATAATTGGTGCTTTCTGCACTAGTATAGTTAAAAAATGTGTATTTCCACTGTGCTTCATTTACATTTATTATTCATTATGTTTCTTTAAGATATTGCAGTGATGTTTGAGTTCTATTCCACACTTTATTCCAATATGGATCAGCCACAGATGCTGCAGAGGACAATGATGGTACCTTTAATAACCATTGTAATAATATGGGATGAAGCTGTGTCACCTGATGTTGCCTTAATTTCTCTTGATGATCTCCTGAAGATGTGAAATTAGCTTAATTGTCTAAAAATCCACCAAGCTTTCATTTCTTTTTCGCACAATTAAAAACTCTCATTTCTACATCTTCTAATTCATGAAATACCATAAATATCAAGTACTGTTAATTATTTTCTCTCTTCTTCCATTCAAGATATTTTTCAAGGTTAGTTTAGCTTCTGGAGCCATGTTCTTGTAGGGATCTGCTTTATTTCACTGAACAGTTCCAAGGAGCTGGTTGGCAAGAAATTCTGTAAGATTAAGCCTATTTTGAGCAGATGCACCACTGTTCTGACACTTAAGATGAAGTCAAAAGGAATTAATACCTATGGATCAGTAGAGGCTGTATTGCTATCTTGGCTGGATTGTGCTCGAGTGACTAAGTAGCTGCAGTAGACAAAACTGAGAATTACATTTGAAATGAGAGTGCTCAGCATCTTCGCCAACCCTACTCTAAATTCCAAACCCATTACTGATTTACTGGTACCCAAATTAGCTCCATTCAAGACAGCACACAGGTATCTGTCTGTGCTACAGCTCTACCTTCTGGCTGATTGTACTGAAAGCCTCCCTAGAGAAACCGTGGCTGTCAATGATTTGTTAGAACCCACAAACTCTGATTTTCTCAGGTAACACAGCATAATAAAAGAAAAATACTTTCTCCTTTCTGAAAGACAAAAAGAGAAGGAATCTTGGTTGCAATATTGCAATTTCTCTTGAGCTGTGTCCATGGAGATCTGACCACCAACACGAGAGAACCCTCCTTCAATGTATCTCAACATTAATTATCAACGTTTGTTTATCCAATTTTGTTCAGAAGTTACAGTAAGAGCATTGGAATATAAATAATACATCAATAGCAACTTTTTAAAGATGCAAGTGAAATAGTGAACTTTTACCACAAGCAAGTCAATATTTGAAAAACTTTTAGAATATCTTGGCTGCTAGTTCTATCACAAATCTATCTAGAGTGTGTCATTCTTTTAAAGATACCCAAGTGATTGTATTTAGAAATCACAATTAAGTGACAGCTCCCTTCATTTCCTAAGAAACACGGCTTTGAGAAAATAATGGGAAATAAAATTATGACTTTCCCCCAAAAAGTACTTTAGAAAAATACAGAATAATCTTAATATTTCTTGATAACCATTATTTGTCTACCAATTATGATCCTGTACACACTCACTATCTGGCTTTGCTTATGTTAAAAATTTCCTGGTTTAATTTTTTGGGACTGGTATTGCCATTTAGTCATTACCTGAAGCTGTTCTTCCAGTGCAGCAGTAGCTCTGTCACCACTGTTTTCATCTACCACCACTACCATATGGGTTAGGGAATTCACCTTGACTTGTTCCTGTTCCAGATCTTCTTGAAATGCCTATAATGAAAGCATACGTGTTAAAGAATATGTTCCAAAGGAGAGAAAAAAAAAAAAAAAAAAAACAAAAAAGTGTACCATTGACTGATTAACTTGCATAACTGACTAAATATGAGAACTCCAGAGCTTAAAGTTACTGACTCACAAGTCCTAACTCTTAAAACAATATTCCATACTGAAAATTTTGCTTGAGAAATAATTTGTTGAGTTTATGTAATTGATTAACAGATATTCACATAATATATATACATACCAATGTATACATACCAGCTGGCAGATTTTAAATAAACACTGAATCCAATTTTGTACTTCATATTAATGTATGAAAATATTTATTTTTTTTTCCAAAATTGTAAGAATCTTTTAAAAAATCACATATATTTCATTAAGCAACCACTCACTAACTTCAGCTTGGCACCCCTACAACACTACTCATATGGGAGAAAACTGCTCAGGAGGTGACCCACCATTAGGAAACTTATGCAGCACCCTAGTTTCACTCACTGCAGAAACCAGGAAACAAAGCAAGAAACAAAGCATTTCATGATTTCTGCCAGTCTGATGAAAACCTTGCTTGCCTTTCCCCTCTCCCCATCCCTTGCCATGAAAGATGGAGCCCCTCCTTTGCAATAGCTAACAAAAATCAAAACCAGCCCAGCTCTGGCAGCAGGGACCTGAACAGACACATCTATTTTCTCCTTTCTTTGCTCAGGTGCAGAAAGAGGACACACAACAAAAACAGAAGGAGCTAAAGGGTGTTGGTAATGAAAATTAAAACCACAGAGAAGACCTCATACCACTCCCCTGACAAAAAAGCCCCAAGGTATCCAGGACTCCAACTTGCCTGACACATTTTTTAGGTGTCTCTAATTTGGTTGAAACCAATAAAAGAATGGGAAACCAAAGTCCTGGATTATGTTCTCAGTACTTGAGCTGTGTGTTCTAAAGATTAATGCATATTTAGTGGGATAGTTGCAGTCTGAAAAATAACATGGTCTTGTCACCAGAGAAACCTTGACTGTGTTACCAACTGTTGAATTTCACTATGCTGTTGATTTTCTGTTGCTTTTTCAAATAGAGTAATTCACTCAAGCATGATGTCCTTGCTGAGCATAAGATCATGCATCCTAAAACTATTTTTCACGACACCTTAATTTTCTTTGGAATTAAAAAAAAAAGATAAAACCCAAAACATAATGTGATTATAAGCAATAGGAAAGGAATTCACAGATTACTTTGGTTTTAGGGCATAAATATCTTACCATCCATTTCAGAGTTAATTTCTTTCACGGGCATATTGAGACAATATAAGAATCCACCTTTTTCTGACTTTCATGCCTGTGAGTACCATTTGCTTCAGAGAACTAGACTATAAAACAATTTTCAAGGACTGTGAAATACACTAAATTGTTAGAGACATCCCTGGAATTTAGACTTCTCAGCATTTTATGACCCAGCACTTGAAAGAGAAGAGGAGGCAGAGCAGTCATGGATTAGAGTGTTTAACACAGCTCACTTCCCCACGTTGAACCCCTCTTTAAGCCATACAAAACAAATTCATTGCTCTGTAAGCCTACAGCCATGGACAAGGTGACTTTTATTTCCTTATTAGCTGGAATCTGACAGATGGCATCCCAGAGCAAAACCAGAGTTAGAGGGAGTGGATGGCACTTTGGAGGTGGGAGTCTCACACAGATTGTGAAAGACTTGAGAAGTCAAGGAACAGATGAAACAGAGAGTTGAATCATTATATAATCCTCAGGCAGATTCAATTTACTCTGAAGTAAAAGACTGTTCTTTATAACCCAAGTGTCTATTTTTACCATGAAATTCATTGGTGAGAATTGTTTGTTTACAGGATCTTGTTGGAACAGGAATTTATGATGGACAGTTTCAAGGCAAGAGCAAACTCTTCAAGTAATTTAAATGGAAATTTCTAACAAGTTGTCCTGAGCTTATTAGAGAAATAGCAAATTTTCAGGGACTTAAAATATGAGATGGATATAGATGTTGATGAATAAAGATAGCAACAACAGAAACTCATAAGACTCCACACTTACTTTAATTCTTATAACAACTTACACAACTCCAACATAACCTAGTTCAAAATGAATAAAAATGTCTACCAAAGTCATCTAAGTACCCAGAGACAAATTCATCCTGATATTTGGACACTGAAGAGTCTCATTTTACATTATAAATCAATTGGAAGTATTAAAAAAATCCTAACACTTAAAAAGCTTTTTTTTAAAAGTTAATGAAACTATAAAAATCTATTAACTATATGTAGCATAATAACTTGGGATAATAAAATCAGTGCAATTAAAAGAACAATTTAAAAATTAATTATAACATTTTCAATACAATATTCTGCTTGAACTGCTCAATAGTCCATAGATTTTTGCTGAAAAGTAGCTTTCTTCCTTTAAAAAATTATAAGGATGGGATAATTGTAACAGGAGAAAAAATACTAAAATGTTACTGAAAAAAAATAAAAACAAAACCAAACTTTATTGAAATGTTTAAGTATTCATCCAAAATATATTGACTATGCCAGATTTCTTGCCAGAACTCTGTACCTTCCTAATGACATAAAATTTTCTAGTTCACCATTTCAGTCCACTCAGAAAATTTTCAGTACTATCAAGACAACAACCTCATGTATCTTGGGCCTAAGCAGCATGCTGGGAAGAATGTATTCTTTCTCTGGTCTGACTGTTGGTTGCCATTCCCAATAAACATTTGTGGGTTTATTTGTTTTTGTTTATTTGTTTTTTGGGATTTTTTCATATGACCCAGCAGAGAAACTGAAGTGTCAGTCACAAGAATTCAAGACCAATATTTTTGCAAGGTCATTTTAAAATACATAGAATAATGATTTTCATACATGTGATTTCTTAAGTCAAAGGGGGATGCATATAATGAAATAAATAGAGTGAAAAGTACCTACTAATGAACAGCTAAAGAGAGGAAGGCAAAATTATAGGGGAAAAGAGGATACAGAGGAAAGATGACAACAGCCCAAACCCATCGTGTTTGCTGAAGTCTGTTCCATTTGAAATGATGATTGCCTTTTATATCTGCAAATTCGGTTCTTCTTATGATTTCACAAAATATTGTTTTCTGATACAACCTGATTCATGTGAGACTAAGAAAATATGAAGGGTGTTGGGTTTTGCTTTTTTATTTGCCTGTTTAATAATCAAGCAATAACTGTCCTATTAAAATTCCATTGTTTTACCCCTTGCTATAGATGGTAGCTTTAGTGTATGTAAAATACGATTAAATTATAGGACACTTTCTCTCAATAACTGAAAGAATGGAAAACTGTGTTCTTTGGCTTCTGAATAAGGCAAGTGATAAATGAATACAAATGTAATTAAAATTAAACCCAAACAATTTTATTTTCAGTATTTCTAGCTAAGTTGCCTCTTACACATGAAACAGATTTGAAAAGTAATACACATAAATAAATAATGCTCACTAACTCAACCCACCAAAATGAAGAACTAGCATGTGGAAGAGATTTCTGCATGTCTTCAATCAGAATCTTCAAATACAAGTTAAATACCCATTTTTCTCAGTATTAGAAAGAAGCAGCATAAAGAGATTGCATAAATATGTTAGTATTCAAGCATAAAATGCATAGAAATAGGAGTAAAGTTATTCAAGTCTTAGTATTGATGTATTCAAAATCTTTCATGTTTCTTTCTCTAATTATCATTACATAATTACCTTCTGTCTGTTTTAAAATTAAAATTTAATATCAGAAAATGTCCTTAGCTAGCAAACCCACATCTGAAATGCACTCTCTCCTCACAGGGCAAGCATAGACAGCACTAACAGCAGCAGGAGCTGCAGAATTTGTATTCTTCTTCAGCAGCACTCCTTAATCAGAATGCAAAGAAATCATCTTTAACACACAAGTGCATCATGAAGTCTTTTGCAGCTTTTGACCTCTTTTTAAAAGAACTGTAAAAGCTGATTTCAGTTTGAATTGTTTTTCAGGGTGATCTGCCCCCTAAAACCTGGATTAGCACTGACACTGGCCATGAAGCATCAATGAAGAAGTTAAAATCTCTCAAGATACCATGGGAAGGAAATCTTTGTGCCATTGATGTAGAGACATTAACAGGTCATCATATAAAATCACTACCACCTCACAAATCACCTGTTTTCTATATTTTCTGTGTTTCCTTATCATCATCATGTGCTATAGACACATATATAAATTTATAAATTTATTTTTAAATCCAAGTTAATATTAAGCAAGTCAATCTAATGCAGTAAATGGAATCAATCTACTACATGAGCTCTCCTACCCTTCCTTTTAGTTCTTAATTCTTCCACTTAAAAAATTACCCTTAGGTAAAGTGGAATAAATTGGCCAAATCCCATCTTATATTCCTTAGTTTGGTGGGTTGTTTTCTTTTTTTTTTATGTTTTGTTTTTCTTTGTTTTATTTTATTTGTTTGTTTGTTTTTTTGTTTTATGGTTTTGTTTCGTGTTATTTAAATACATTACCAAAAATTATTTTCTACTGTTAGACAATAGTGCATTTTACATTGCATAATATATATTCAAGGCAAATATATATTCAGAATTTCTGGAGCCCTAACAATATTATGTTGTCTGACTACTGCATCATTGCTGCTACAACATGTACGAGAAAAAAGCAAGATCTGAAAGAAAGAATACACAGCTATTAAAAAACCTGATATATTTTCATTGTAACATAATGAAAAGATGTTACAGTTGCCTTGCATATTCTAGTATATTGCTAATATATAAAAGAAAGTTGTTGGGTTTTTTTAATATCAGAATAAAACTCACAGCTGTGATAAAATAAGTCTACAAAAGCTTGTTAACTGTACAGAACAATAAATATTAAACCAAGATTTCATATTACTTTGCTATGCTCTGATGGCAGGAATAGAGCTTTTAAAATGTCAAACAGCCAATTTGGTTTTTATGCCTTTGGAAGCACACCACAGCATACCTTATGCTCTTCTATTTGACGCTTTAGGTCCTCTAGATCTGGACCTAAGGGCTCCAAATCAGTTTTCTTTGTCCTTTCCTCTGTTTTTGTCAGCCAATCAGCCAGCTGGGCTAGCTGCTGATTCTGCAGATCCATTAGGATTTTATGTAAACTGTAAAACAAAGAAAAAATTATAAGCATTTATAAGTGAAGAAAGCAACAGGCAGAAACATCTGTGCCATAGGATAATAGATTTTCACAAGGTTACATTTGAAGGCAGAATAGAAATATATGTTTTGAAAGGGCAACAGGCTTCCCAGGGCAGTGGTTACAGCACCAGAGCTCAAGAAGTGTTTGGACAATGTTCTCAGGCACAGGGTGTAACTTTTGGGGTGTCTGTGCAGGGTCAGGAGTGGGACCTGATGACCCTAATGGGTCCCATACAACCCAGAAAATTCTATGGCTCTATGAAGAAGGTAACTGATTTTTTTTTTTAGTAGTTTTGATTTAGACAAGCTGTTTGAAGCTTTTTCTCTAGAAACTAACTACATCATATAATATTTGCTCTGTTAAAGCTTTGTCTTCCTGTTGCATTTCTGTAAGAGCTGGGGTTCAAAATTTCTGCAGTTTGTTTTTGTAAAGCTTGTTTTATCCATTAAAGTTTAAAAACTTTAAAAAACATTTTAAACAACTGCTCAAACAGCTGACCTTACCTCTAATAAGGTTTCCTCTAATTTAGGTTATTAAATAGGAAAAATACTACCTTTTCAGTCACTTAATGAAGAATACTCTGAAAAAATAACCAGCAAATACTTTGGTTTTGCTTCATCAAATTGTATAGATAGATCCAAAATGATCTGGCTAAAAATCTATTCCAGATTTCCACTTACACTTGCTTCTTCAGAAATTCTCTAAACTTTCAAAAAAAAAAAATCATCTACAGCATTCTTTGATTTCAGATTTGTTTGGTTTTTTTCTTATTAAAGATCAATTAAAACCACCAGAGGACTCATATAGTACTGTTTCCGTCCTTATTTCTCTATTAATTACTGATAGAGTACAGAAAAGTGATACCCTGTTTCAATAAAGCCCATGGTTCACAAAGGATTAGTGATCTCAGATCTCAGTCCTCCCCCTTCAACTGTGTATTTAATGTCTTGATGTTCTAAATTAAGCTATTTTAAATATAAAGTGCAGTGCTTCATCCTGGAGGTGCAATAAATAAATCCTCTTAGCAATAAATTAAATAAACTGTACAGAAAACCTGTTAAAGTTAACTGAATTTAAGAAATTGTGATGAAAAACATATTGTACATAATATTGATATTATTCTGAAGTAAGTAGCATAAATTGAAAAATTAAATAATCTCAAAAACAATCACAGTTTATTGCTAAGCAAAAAAAATGCTTTTTCTTTCTTACTATTCACCAGCTTGTTCCTTCTTTTCAAAACACTTTTATAAACATATGGTATGAGATTTAGTATTTATTTATGAAGAGAATCAAAACAGTAGCTTATATCATGGCTCTCATAAGTTTCAAATTAAAAACCACCAACTTTTTCACTGAATTGTGTTTTAAAAGTTGTAAAACTTTCTATTAAGTGGTAAATTGCATTGTTTTTCTCTACAGTGGCATATTTATCACTGAGATGCTTTACGACAGAGAATCCTGTTTGGGAAGGCAAGGAGGAAGAAATTTTTAAAAAACCTGAGAGTTTTCCCTCAGCATGCTAGTGCACTGTGCATTAGAAGAGTCAAATCCATAGTGAATACATGAGAAATCCAATTTGGGCTGCTTTTACACAAAGGCATTGCAGTGTTCCAAATTTCCTCTGACATTCTGACCTCCTGAATCACTCTAAGACCCTTTCATTTTTATAGCATCTTTATCAGTATATCTGCCTTCTGTCTTTGTTTACTGCTTGTTTTGTTTCCCCTGTGCTGTAAAGTGTGGTACCTTTTTTCACACTTCCCATTACCATTACAGAGGTCAGACAGCCTTGCTGTTCTCATCTTCACAAAAACCATCCCTCTTTGACTAACTGTGTCACTGCTGCCTTAGGGACAAGATTACAGCAATGTACTCAGAAGGTTGTGCTTTAAGCCGAAGTAAAAGATGGATCCTGAGAGTTTAAATTATGTGTAGTAAACCAGAAATATATTATATTGTGAAATGAAAGTTTTTTTTATAATCCTCCAGCCAGTTTCTTGAAACACAGGAGTTTGTCCAAAAGGCCAGAATTAACTATATCAAAATATATCACTCCTGAGAAATTTTTTTTTCCTATCCCAAATCTCATTGAATTTATCACAGATTTTTTTTGTTTAAGAAACGAAATAGTAGCACAATACTCTCTGTGAAGCCCCTAGCACTTTATGTCTTCTACTGAATTAATATTACCCAAACATGACCTGCTTTAGAAGATACCAGACCATTCAATTCCCCAAGCAATGACCTACAGCTGCAGCTGGGAGAATTGGTGTTAAAGGACATCTTAAGCAGAAAAAGTACCACTCAGACAACATAGCTACTTGCACGTGTTGAATTAAATGAAAATAATTATGGCCAATAAAAATTCCCTACAGTAAAGCATCATCAATTTTTCTCTCTCAAAAAAAACCCCAAAAAACAAAACAGAAAAAAAAACAAAAAACAAAAACCCACAAACAAAAAAAACCAAAACCCAAAAAAAAAAACTCAAACCAACAAACAAAACTAAAACTAGAACTGGAAGAAGTTAGGTTGAAACATCTGAAACCCATCAACAATTTCATAGTCAAAGGGAGACAGAATAAAGGAAACATTCTCAACACTCAGTAGCAAACTGAAAAGAAAACAAATGTTTAGAATTGCTAAAACCATATTGCAAGAGAGTTATGTCATGCAATTGTTGAAAATCACAGTTTGCTTTTTAATGCAATGGGCAAATCCCTCAACTCCAAAAGGTAAGGTAGAAATGGAAAATGCTCAAATGGAGCAAGATGAATAACTGAATATGTTCAATACATATTTATGAAGAAAGTAAGAAAATATATACTTTATCTCTTTCTCCTGAAACCAAATTACTCCCCTGTGGCACAATCACAAGGTCTTACATCTATGGAATTTCTTATCCCAGATGGTAGTATGTAAATGAAAAATTCATAATCAGATATAGTAATATTAAATATCTCTAAAGTTTATTGTGACTATTTAATAGATTATTTCTCTACTTCTACTTGTAGTTCAACTTTAAACTATAGGACTTGCTCTTTTTTAAATAGTGCAATTTGCACTCTAATAAAATCATGGCAGTATTTCCAGAAAAGCTAAGCTCTCACTTATTCTCTTAATGGGATTGAGTTTTACTGGCCTTAAAGGATTTGCTTCCCTTTTCCTCTTCCATCTTCGCAAAGATTCTCTCCTTTGTAGCTCAATATAGTGCAATCCAATATTTATTAAAACAACTGGAAAAGGTGAGGTAGGTTTTGTAAATGGTGGTTAAAATGTTATTTGTGTTCAAATTGTTGATAGCTGCTGCTTTTTGTTGCTTCCAGGCTCCAAACAGCATCCAAGGTTCAAAATCACTACACATCAAATTTCAGGTTAATACAGATACAAGATGGATTTTTGTTCACAGTGAAGGAAAAATCCCAACTGTTAGTCAAGTTCAGGATTGTTTCAGTAAAAATCAATTTATATTATTTCACTTGACATATTACTTACTTGCTTTGCTTTTCCATACTTGCTACCCTGAGACTTTCCCAACGAGAATTAAGTAGATTCATTTGTTCTTGGATTTCATTCTCTTCCTCATCTGAAAGTTTTCCAGTTGATAGAAGTTGACTTCCAACTTGCAAAACATTGCCAACACGTCCTTGGTGAGCTGTTAACTCCATCATAAACCCCTGACAATAAAAAAAAATAAAAAAAATAAAAAAAACAAATCCAGTTTCCAGTTACATTCTTCGAAATGAAAGAATAGAATTACACCATTTTGCCAATATGATTTTTTAACCTTGGTTTTAATTTTTCAACCCCTCTCCAAACCTTGTAACATAAACTGGAAATAAATACTTTCATTTTCTTCAAAGGGCAAAAAGTTGTTTATTCTGGAGAAGAAGATGCTGCAGGGTGACCTTACTGATCTCTGCAAATACCTGAAAGAAGGTTGCAAAGAGGTGGATATAGTAACAAATTATAGGATAAGTGGAAATGGCCAGAGGATGTTTAGATTGGATTCTAGGAAAAAAAAAAATATCTCCACTGAATGTTGTCAAACATTGGAATGGGATTCCCGGGGAAGCCGTTGAGTCACATCCTTGGATGTGTAGATGCAGAATTTAGGAACATGGTTTAGTGGTGGATTTGGCACTGTTAGGGTAATGGTTGGACTTGATGATCTCAAAGGTCTTTTCCAGGCTGAACAAAACTATGACTCTAGGACAGTCTCTCCAGTCTACATTCTCCAAATCAAAATGAAAAAAAAAAAAAAAAATACCACAACAAATCCCCAAAAGACAAGCAAAGATAATAGAATAAAATAAATACATTTAAAAATAATTAGTATAAGCATATACCTCATGGGTGTGAAACTGTTCTTTAACAACTTCTACATCACTGGATATATCTCCTTGTGCTTGTAATGCATCTTCAGCAGAGAGAAGCCACGTGAGTACTTCTTCTAAAGCAGTTTGGTAGTTTTCAAGATCTCCAGCCCCCATCCGGATGGTGCTAAATTTCTTTTCTTCAACTCTTTCTAAAAACTGAACAAAACCAAAATTTTAAGAGCAATAAAAATTGCATCTGCTCAGGCAGTTATATAAAAGGATAAGTGGAACATCATTGTATTCTTAAAAAAAAATCAGATGGCTAATACATAGAAGTACTTTGTACAAAATCAGTTAACTGGTCAAGATCAGTTAAGATTGAGGGAAATTTAAAAAATCTAATATTTAATTAGATATTTCACACTGTTATTCAAAATCCCTATCAAATGTTCTGAATAGTGAATAATGAAAACAATATTTACAATGTATTTAGAGAGGTATTTACCACAGCAGCTGATAAAATGATATAAGCAAAAAAGGAGCAAGTTACTTGCTGACTTAGCAGAGAATCTGTGGAAAACATGACATTTAAAAACCCAAACCAACCACCCTTTACACTACATGCAATGCTAGTCTTTAGCAATCCACAGATACATATTTTGTGAAAACCATTCTAGGAAGCTGAAAAAGCTAAAAACTCATGCGAAATTATGTTTTAAAACCAAGCAAAATGTTGATTTCTCTTTTCTCCAAAGACCAACCTTATAATTATTTTTTTAGAAGCCAAGTATCTCTTCTGAGAACAGAAATCCCATTTCTGGTCTACTGCTTAAAGTCAAGAGAAATCAACAACTATTTATTGATTAGTATAAAGGTAGAAAATAAGGACAGAAGAGAAGCGAAAAATGCATTTGCTACAGGAGATTCCATCCCATAAATTTTCCAAAAAGTTCAGAACAAGTTTAGCTACTTTGTTAGAAACTTAATCTAAAAACAAACTATGCTTATAAATATGCTTATGGTTCCATAAAAAAAAAATTACACTGAAGCACTTAATATTTTTATAGTTGGAAAAAATGTTTCTACTGACAAACTTGAGCCAATAAAATGCTCAAAGCAGCTAATAAAGCCTTTCATTGCAGTTTAGAACTGAAAGTTAAAGTTTATCCCTAGAACCACAAGCAGGAACAGAGCAGCCTGTGAGTGGGAGGGGACCCAGAGGATCATGGAGCCCAATCCTATGTGAATGGCCCCTTATGGGATTAGAGCTCAGCCCAGTGAGCTGACCTCAGGAATTGCAATGCATGCAATGTAATCACTAAAAATGAAATTTTCATCTTCACAACAACAGCTTCATTCGGCATTGCGTACAACTAATAATCACATGAAATTTATGCAGGTCCCTAAATATGTGTTAGGCTAGGTAATAGTCAAGATTCTATCACCACTTGTGTGAGAAACAATGGTCAGTAACTGAATACTCATCAGAAAAAGCAGGCTTGGAAATCTGATTAACTTCATAGTTTGTGTTGGGTTTTTTTTGGTTTTTTTTTGTTTTTTTTTTGTTCTGCTTTTTTGTTAAAAGAAGTACTATCTTACATATATATAAAGGAAGCACAGAAAAGGGTCAGGATATATTCCTTCTGCACAAATTAATTTTTGTGTGTTATTCTAAATTTCAAACAATGTACAATGCAGTTAGAAATTCCACCCAGGCAAAAAAAAAGTGGTCAAACAGTTGAGTGAGGTTAGGGATATCACATTTGTAGAGATCTGTGATGATCTATGTTGTCTGTACTTGTTTAAAAATTCTTCATCTGAAAATTCTTCTTTCTCCAGATGAGACATTCACTTGTCTCATTTATGACAAGTGTTTAACTAAGGACCCCCAACAACACTTTTTTTGAGGAACAACTACTAAGTATAATTTTTTCTAATGATCAACATTTTCTCGGCTTTCTCTCATGCTTAAATAAATATTATACAAAAGAGCACTGGAAAATCCTGGACTCATGGACTTCTATGAAAAAATCGTGACTAGACTAATTTCAGATCTGCTGTAATATCTCTCAAAGAAGTATAAAAACAAAAAAGATTCTAATAAAAAATAGAAACCAAAAAAGAGTTTCTTGACAGGTATGTCAAATTGTGTTCTCAATCCAAGAAAAAAGAAAAAAAAAAGGGAAAAGAACCCAGGCTGTTTTCTGAAACGAGGAAAACAGAGAAAGACTAGAGGAAAAATAGATCAGTACAGAATTCTGAAATTGTAACACTGCAAAATATCTACAAGGATAAAAAACACTCCTTGGAGGCAACCAGGGTTTTTGACTTGTCAAAAAATACATATAAACACTGTTATATTTCATGTCTACTACTTCTGTTAGTGCAGTTTTCTCTCCAAAAGATAACTGGCCACCCTTGCTTATCCTGCATATCCAATGAGAAACAGTGATCAAATCAGTGGAATTAACTGTAAACAGAACATGAAACACGTAGAAGTAGGCAACTACTGACTTAATGCCTATGGTACAGCCTTTGTATTAAAAAACAAAACCAAAGTAGTGTTTCAAAGATTATTACACTGATTATTCATCCCATAATAAACTACAAATTTAAGTGTGCAGATCCTACAGCACTAAGAATATTCCCAAAATGAAATAATCCACATTAGAAAAATAAGAATGGAAAGCTCTGATTCTTATAAATCATCTTGGTAGGCAACCAAACAGTACAACCTGTGAGGGTTGTATGAGTTTATAAGAAATCGCTTTGAAATGCCTAAAAAAGTGAGAAAAAAACCGAATTTTAAGGTGCTGCATATATTATATGGATAATAGAGTTATTAATATAGATATCTGATATAAGTTGTGATGGCTGTTTCTAACCGTATTTTTAAGAGAATGAAAAACTATGAGGGCAGGCTGAATCAAATTGTTATAGCCATAGAATGCTAGGAAGGCTATTCTTAGGGAAAAAAAGCTGCCTAAATATGAATACAGTTTCCTTCTTAAATCAAAGCCTATCCTTAATAAAGTATTTAATGAGTATGCAACACAAAATTGATTGGGTGCAGTTAGAGCAAAACACAGAGTAATTTACTGAATAAAACCTCCAACAAAATCTCATCGTGATGGTGCATCCCTCCCTTCTCCTTGGGCTGCACAATCATCTCAGAAATACTCATGGCCTTCTGCCTTGAGCTCATCACAAACATTGCCTGCTCCCATTAACTTATGTTGGCTAACAAGCCAACTGTTTCTAAATGAACAGTCTTGGAAACTCATTTTTCTTGCCTAAACTAATGAAATAATGACTTGAGCAGAACAACAGTTTTGTTATCCAACCTTTAAAGAAAGTTACTGAACCAAATTGTTTCCAAGACAAAGCCACTATGACTAAAGCCAATTCTCTTGTGACCCTGGAAGTCCTAAATTGAGAGCTGTTGAGCTGTCCAGGACACAGCAGGATGTGGACAGCAACCTCCCTCTGTGTGTGAGCCTCTCAGAGGCAGTGAACATCCAGGTTTGCTGTACTTGGGAGTACACTGACCAACACCAGTGAAAATGACATGAGAAATTTAAATGTTTAATGAATACTGCATCACATGTAGCTGGGAATCACTCAGGAAGTCACCTCACAGACTGCTTTGAAAAATGATCAGACACTTTTACATGTAACCATCCTGGTCATTGTTATGGACTGATGTAATGCTCTGGACCCATCCGTTGTCTTCTAGACTCTTTCTTTTTTTATTTTCTTTTTTCCTTTTGCTTTCTGTTGCACATAGACAAATTGCACCTAGATAAAACAATGGGAAATTTAATCTCTGTATACTTCACCATCTTCTGCTTGGGTGTGGGGGCTGAAAGACCCCAAGGACTCTGAAGATTTAAGCGAAAGTAAAAATCCTCTGACCTTCAGAAGCCTGGAATAAATGAGCTATTCCTGGCAAATGCATGAATTAATTCAAAGAATTTAAATCATGAGCTTGTAGCTCCTCCAAGGTGAGAAAGTGATGCAACAAAGTTTTCCTCACCTGCTACTGCATTATACTCCTAATGGGAGGAGAAGGATTAGTTGTTTATTAGCAAATTATCCCAGAATGTTTCTATTAATACATCATGACTGATTCTGATTTTTAGAAATTCAACTTGAGAAAGTAGTTTCACATGAAACATTTAGGGTTTGTTCCAGCACTTATTTATATTATGCATTTCCTTCCTTGAGAAACTGCCTATCCCTCTGTAAAAGATAAAGAATGTAGCTCTGGACATTTAGAGTTTTTAAATGCAAAGACTTTAAAGAAACATTTTTTATTAAAGGCAAATTTAAGTTCAGAGTATATTTCTCAGTTTGAACATCCTCTTTGCAGGATTACAGTTTCAGAAAATAGTTCATATCTTTGACTATGCCTCCTATCATCTAAGAATTAAACCACTGCTTATTCTTTCAGTTCCTCCAACTTCCTCATTACAAAATCTATTTTATGTGTCTTTGATTTCAAAATTATGATCGTTAAATATTAAACAATGAAGTGGTCTTTCCAAAAATCATGATTATGTTTTCTCAACAGATGAGTCCAGACAGAATAGTTCAGGCATTTCTGGTAATAAAACTTATAAGATAAATTGGTTTAAATCACTTGTTATTATAATGTCAACAATTTCCTTGTTCTAAATCAGGCTAGCACTTCCATTTCATTAAATGTTTTGAAAATGTCTCTATAAATTAATCTTGGGTAAGAAACTTTTTTGTTGTTGTTGGTTTTGTTTTGTTGAGGCTTTTTGTTTGTTTTTGTTTCTATTTTTTTTTATAGAAAAAATGCACACAGGTTTGGCCTTATGATAAATTTGAAAAATTGCAGGTTTTGCTTGCTCAGTTGAGACAAGTTAGATTTTTAGTACCTGATTTTCTCTGTAGTTCCATTTCTACTGCATATGTTTCCACCTGGATGAATTGACCTGTCCTTGCAACTGAAGCTTTGAGATGCAGCAGATTATTATGTCATTAAAAATCAATGGAGCTTAGGCAATGTATATGTTGAGGAGAAAAGCCAGAGCCAGGCAGTATTGATGAAAGCACATTCATTACAAAGGAAGGAAAATGTTGGAACTATTGACAGTAAAGTGGTAAAAGAACATTAATTTCTTCAGCTACTCTACCAAGTACAGCTGGTACAAATAAAGACTGAAAGAGACAAATAAAGAACTTATTCACATTAAAGCAAAACTTTGCACCTTGGATTTTCAAGTGTAGAATTTGGCTTTAGACAACTGAAAGACAGTGATAAAAACTGGCTTAGGGAAGAGACAGACTGGGAACTGTGAGGTCAGGTAAAATGGTATTAAGACTTAGGAGACGGGAATCAAGGCTGCCAGCTGCCCATAATGATCAAACTTTCTAAAAAGTGAAAAACTGTTTCATTTTGCATACATGGTCAAGTGAGTCGGTGCTTTGCAAAAAGATTTTCTCATTACCTTGCTTTCTTCAACACACCTGTACTTGGAAAAATATCAAATCAGGTTTTGCTTAGTAGCTGCTTGACACAAAGTGTATCAAAATATACAGCTTTTATAAAGTCTCCAGGGACAATTTCAGTCTCTGTTTATTTAAGGGCTTTAATTTTGTTAAGTTTTCCTGCTCATAAATGTATTGCTGTTTGTAGCATTGCTGATGACAAGACATCAGTATTTGCTTCTCTGAGGAAGGCACTTCCTATTCAAGCAATTAAGAACCATGGCTCCAGACAGAAAACGATTTGGTGTAAATCAACTGACTGTGACTGAATGAATTATTTCCACCATAAACCTACAACTAAATTATGATTTCTTCCTGTTGAAAGGGCTGGTATACCCGCCATTCTTCAAACCTTGTCTTTCCTGATGAAAGACCTGGGCACATTTTAAGGGAAAGTATATTTCAGGTGCTGTCATGTCACACAGTAGACTGTGAGATCATTTAGCCTCTATGCAATACATAAATAAGACCCAACTCTACATAAAGAAAGGTGAAATTTTCACTCCAGAATAAGTTTTCAGTATTAACTAACGACTCTTCTCAGAACTCTCAAACAATAAATGGTTACCGGGTCCTGATGAAAGTATATCACAGGTCAAGAAGCCTGGGGCCTTTTCCCAGTAATGCTACAACATAACTCCAGATCAGCTTATTTCAGAAATTTCCAAAGTATTTTGTACTGTCACATACACACAGAAAAAGGAAATTTTATCCACTGAAGATCAGACCTCCTTAAAATTTGCATTGTGGTCACAGCATAATTCAGTAGCATGAAAAATATGTAAGATTGAATAGATAATAGTCATGCTTATTTAATTTTAATTCTTAAAATGCAAATTCTAAATGTAGTAATGACTAAATTAACATCGATTTTAAAGGAGACTGCTCTGAGAAAGACATTTTAAAGGTCTTTAAAGATCTTTAACATCTCTTCTGATCTAAACCATTTTATGAAAGGTTTCATGTTCTAAATTGCATTCTCAAAATCTCCATCTGGAGAAAAACTATCAAATGTACAAACAGAAAACCTGAATTTAAAGAGTAAATTATTTCTTAGCCAAGAGAAATGCAGATTGTCCAAAAAGATACAGAATTATTTCTTTAGTATGTCATACAGGAGATTGAGATAGAAATATAGACTGCACCCCAATTCTCTCTGGCAACAGACAAATTAAGAAACAAACATCAAAAGGTATCTTGCTAAAATACAAATGGAGATTTCAAGATTAATATTACAGGGTTTGATTTTTTTTCTTCCTACTACTTTCACATATACTTCATAGTGAATTCTGCAGCCTTACAGTTAAAAAAAACTTTGAAAATGTGTAAACGTGGCTCCATAATTCTGGAGGAAAAAGTAGCCTTCTCTTTTCAGCATCCGATTCAGTTGTTTTTTCTTCCTCTCCCCCTATTCTCTCTTCTGTTAGTGTTGTCAGCAAAATCTGTGTTACTCATAGCCTAAAGGACTCTCTAGTCTTCTCAATAAGAATATTTAACTTTGAAACTCTTTTTACATTTTCACATAGTGCAGTATCAAAATGCCTTCAAAAGCATCAGCAGCCTCAGCAATTAAATTCAACGAGATACATCTCCAGGATAAATTTTTTCTTTTGCGAAATAAAGAGTCTGAGGCAAGAGCCAATTAGTGGATATGCTACACAATTTCTGTGAAGCTGAGGTTGAGGTCCTGGAGATTTCAGAGTATTCAACAACATGTGTTGAATTGTGCTATTAGAGTTGGAAGGAATTATTAAGATAGGTGGTTTTGCAAAGTCATCTAAAATCTTAGTAGTGAAATTTGCTTGAATAAACTGAATATCCATTCATGGCTCTTATGCAGTTTATCCATTTTGTATTTAAACTCTCCCAAAATGTATTTTAGCTTCTATTAAAGAAGCTCTCCTCTTTCAATGGAAACCACTGCAATTACTATATTTTCAATTTAAAATTAAAAGCCAACCAAAAGCATGTTACAGAAAAGGATCAAGTGATTTAATGTTTGGTGTTTTTTATAATTCTGTAGTGTAACTTCCTTGCTTGTAGCTACATGCTCTGAATAATAAATCAAAATCTGAGAATCAGTAAAAATTATAACCAACCACTTCACAATAGGGTTTTTCTCCTCTCCTGAATACAGAGTTTCAGGTTTATAAAGTGGGTATTAATACAGTAAATATTAAAATATTTCCAAAAGATAAGAGTAGGAACTACCAAGAAGTCCTTCTAGAATACTGAAAGCTATAGAGAAAACTTTCTTAAATGCTTACAGAGAGCAGCAACTAGATAGAAGAACAGGATAAAGGTCCACTGAGGATTTTTAAATAAAAAAAGTCATCTCCAGTTTAAGAAATTTTTGAGCCGCAGATCAGTGGAGAATGTCAAAGTGAGAGCATTCAGATGTAGTCAGATACAATTATTAAAGAGGTGAGCATTAACCAGTGAGTTACAAGCATCTAAACTGTCATTATAATGTACAACTAATATGTAGCTTTGTAGCTGCAAAATCCCTAACAGACACTAGCAATTCTGAAACTGTCAGTTAAAAAATATATCATAAATGTGCTGTTTCAAAACCGTATTCTTATATATCTACATGTTCTTTCATTCTTTCTCAATACTCATTTTTCTCTTCCCCTTTTCTCTGCTAGTTGAGATCTAGCAAAAAGCAATTTCTTACTTCTGGAGTTGCACCTTTTGAGTTTTATTTATTTATTCATAGTACATTCTTCTAGAAATAAATTAGCTATTTTTGCTCTTCAAATAATTACCAAAATGTTGAAACTGAATCTTCAAATATTTTGTTGAATACTTTTTCCTGATATTACTGATGTGGCAGAAAAGAATTATAGGTGCCTTACAGTTTAAACTTTGCCAAGCAATATTATCCTTCTCCATATCACTTGTATCTGAAGCCATTGCTCTCTGAATGTGATGCTCCTGACACAATCAGTGTATGAATGCCTTTTTATTTTTTAATTTTATAAAGCAATCTTTAGAACTTCTTATCTCTTCCCCCTTCTCCCTCACCTCCTTTTCCCTTTTCTGGTTTGTTTTTTGCTTGTTTTTGAAAGATAAAAGAATTACTTTAAAAATTCTTCTGTTGGTATTCCAGGAGCAATGCATCAGAGTACAAAATAGAGAAAAATCAATATAAGACTTGCTTTATTTTTGCAAAAAACCCATAAAACCGAAATTGATGTGTGTTTTTCACCAAATGCAGCACAAATCACTTCAAACTGCTGGACAGTAGTCCTCTCAAAAGGAAAGTTAGGAAAATGTTTTTTTAGAGTGAAGAAATATCAACCTTAGTATGCAAGAACTGGTGATTCAGAACATGATACAAACAATATACTGGAACAACAGTTCATAAGTCAATTGACATTTTGTTCAAATGAAGATAAAAAGCACTTGATAGAAGCTACAAATATTGTTATGTTAGGGAGAATGCAAATAACAAAGAGAGAAGTCTCAGAAAATTACAGCAGAAATAAAGGTAGGAAAATATAAACCTGGAAGCCTGCATCTATAAACATCAAACATAAAACTTGCATATCATACTTTCACCTGTCTATATTTTTGTGGTTTCAACTTCCTCTAAACCTGCATATATTTATATATTAACAGGAGTTATGCTTTAACGTAAATCAGATCTTTATTCTTTTCTTATTCATGCTTAGGAGGTAATTTTTTTTTTTTTTTTTTCAAAATACTTCCAAAGACTTGCAAAAAGTTCGCAGAACATACTCCATAAGAGATTGCCACTGTTTTAATTTTGAGTTTTTCTGGAAAATTCCATTTTGTACTCTTTTAAAACATACATGTGTTTTTTAAAGTTTGATGCCTCACTACATCATCCACAGTTTATTAAGACTACTGTTTCTGCTCTAACAACATCATTATCAAACAAATAAAATTTTATTTTTAATTTTTAAGAATTATTTATTACACCAAAATATATCTATTATTTCTTTGCCACACCTTAATTAAATTCTAACAGAAGAAATGTCTTCTGTCCAAACACCATGACATTCCATACAATTTTTATATTTTTGATGTTCTTATTTTTGTTATGTTATTATTCCTTCAGGAATGGAATTTCTGAATAAATTTTGGATATCTAAAAAATTGTTTGTTACCCTACACCCCAAATGTATTTTAGTTTTCTTTTAAAAGGTATTATTTATTCATCCTTTTCCCTTAGCTCACTGATCACCACAGGCTAATATACCTGCATTAATAATAGTGCATAGAATATTTACAAATCTTAGAAAACTATAAAGCAAAATTCTTTAATACTACTGTACATAGACACAGGTGCCTTTGCTGTAGGAAATAAACATGGAAAATCTATGAATATTTTCTTTTCTAATCTTGGATATAAAGTCTGTACATGTAGACCAAAGCTAAAAAGCACACATTACAGTATCTTAGAGTCTTCTACATAAGTATTACAAGACACAGTTTCTATTGCATCAAGATTATTGAGGGAAAGAAAGAAATCAGGACTTTCACCATCAGTAAGGATCAGCAATCTGGCCTTTCCAAAGGTCACTGCTTCAGGTACACATGCAGACCTTCCTGCCATACAAATGTGAACTAACAACCCACAGCACTTCCTACAGACCCTGAAAACATACAGCTCCAATGGCATTGTTAAATACAACAGGGAGGAAAAAATGGTTATCCACTCTCTCATAGGGCAATGATATGGGAGAAAGGACATTCCAAAAGCAGAAACTCTTATTGGCTCTGCATGGGAGTAGGGAATTCATTATTCCTTAACTTCTCAAAATCAATAGAATCATTTGTAACACACCATAAATATTTTAGATTTTATCATGAAGAGTATTATATGCACCTGGGGCCACAAAAGTTTTCTCCATGGAATTCTTAACACTTTTTACTGGAGTAAAACACAAAGCTGTTTCCTCAAAGTTACAGCTACACTTGGACACAGGCATTTTAAGGGCACAGTGCATACATTTCTGGAAGCTATCTTAATCAAAAACTATCATAGGTTTTATTTTAGCCAAATAAAATTCAACCATGTGATGGTATAAGACAGGACAGGAAATTTAGTCAAATTATTTTAAAAAGTTGTAATCAAAATTCAAGATGTTTTAATCGGAAAATGCAATCCTTAATGTTTTCATCATGTTTAACCAACACTGCAGGTAATCCTCTGAAAGCCATTATATATTAAAGTAAATGTATCCTGTCACACTGCACAAAAAGTCAGACAGATAAAGACAAGATGAAACTCCTGGGGCCAAGAAGCTCCTCTTATTGATGAGAACCAGAAAAGCTACTGAGAATGGGGAGGCTCTAAACTAAATTTTCTCTCCTATTCCTGAGCACATGAATAAAATATGCTGCTGCTGCCACATGAATATTGCAGATTTTCTCAGGATAAGGGATTTGGGGGCTTTTTCTCACGTTGGCAATAATTCTCAATGAGACACACAAAAATATGATTAGATTAACATATCACCAGACAATCTCATCTTTGATGCCTTTTTGTTTCACTAATGTCAAATCTGGATAAATTAATGAGTAATAAAAAATCTTAATAAACCAAGTTTTAAAATAAAGTAATATTATCTGAAATTGTGAAGCAAGATTTTATCACAGTATTTAGAAGTTCATGCGCTATACAGAGATTAACAAAATTTTAACAGTAAACAGCTGTTTCTAATGATGCTATAATTTTATCTCTAGAAAAATACTTTAAATTGCTTTTGTGTGCTAAACTGTTCTGTTGATTTGAGAACTTTTTCAAAAGACATGAGTTCTATATAAATTTTTTGCATTTCAAAAGTTTTAATGGTGTAATGAAAGAGTGCAAAGAGTGAATTGCTTGTGTTCTCAAGCTCAGACTAAATTCACTTTTTATGTGCGCATAAAGTGAAAGGTCTTTTTTAACTGTTTGGAATGGAGATGCATAATGACTTCAAATTGTACAAATCCTCAAATTACTTCAATTTCAGTCCTCAGATTAGGAAAAAAATGAACACCAGTCTGTTTACCAGTAAGGATTTTCATTAACATCATGTTATATGTTTTATCTAAGTTCTTCCTTTGCATCAAGTCCACTGCTGATACAAGTAATTCTGCACTGTTGCCTAAACTCTACAAACCAGAAGGGGGATTAAAATTTACTAATTTACTATTTTAAATATTATGCATATTAAAAAAATAAAATTTTCACAGTAAATGAATGTGTGTCCTTCTTTATTTGCTGCATCCGTCTTAACATACCATACATATACTTTATATTTGAGACTCAGTGGCACAAAATTACTTAAAAGAATGTTTTTAAGTGTTATACATCCTATATATCTTAGTTTAGGCCTTGAACATTAAACTACTTAACAACTATAGAAAAGAGGTTTCTTTCCAAAATAAGAGAGGCAAAAATACTTGAAATAGCAAAATTCAGTGAAATTAAGGGAATTCTCTCACTCAACAAGATTTTAAATTTGGCAAAATTTTCAGTAGAGGTTAGAACTTTCTTTTAAAAGAGACTTTTCTAAAAAAGAAGCAGTTGAATCACTGTTCAAATTTGAAATTAAGACTCTTGTTAAGTGTGCTTTAAAAAACAAAATATGGATGGAACTTAGAATAGCACTGAAGCTAGTTAAAAGCACCTAAATATAAACTGTAAGAAAAAAATAGCCAAGGTAAAAGTGTTATTGAAGGTATGTACAGTCGTCTGTACAAAAATACATTTACCAATAATGTAATCAGGAAACGACTGGTATAACATTTCCATGTTTCTAATAGGAAAAAAGAAATCACAGAAACCTTTCAGTTTAAAAGTAATGCAAATCAAGTTTACTTATTAGAAAATTGTTTTGTTCTTAAATAATTCCAACTGGTTACAGGCACACTCATGATTATGACATTATGAATTTATTTAATTACTAGATTAAATCTGAATATACAGCAGATATATTTTATCTAGAAATTTTAACTTTATGAAAAACATGTTACCCTCTCTTATCAGTCAGTAAGGAATACACTAAGAGATCACATGGGAAATTCCATGTTACATTTCCAGTATCCCTTGTTAAACAAGCTTTACAACAATTTTAAGGAAAAAAATTTAGTTGATAAAGACTTACACAAAAAATAAAGGTTTCTCTTACATGTTTTTTATGGTCAGTTAAAAGCAAAAGGTAAAAGGGATAGGAAAGTCAGTAAGTAATCTCTTTTTATGACAAACTAAAGAGTTGTCATTATCCATTAGAGGTGGAAAAAAAACCCACCTTCACTACTGAATGTGAACAGGAACTTGAACAGGGATTAGATAACTGTGCAAAGATGTTTGGAGCAGAGTTAGCTGAAAGTCTGAAATTACACTTCTGAGCTCCTGGGCTGATTCCTGCTACTTGCCAGCTACAAGCAGCTGGGACTGGTTGCAAGTTTAGCTAACAAATGGTCTAATGTGGCTTAGCATGCTCTAAATCCCACCATTATTGAAGAGACAGAGGACAGAAGCCCTCCTGGTGAGGCTGATCATGAGTTGTGCTTGTGCCCAGAGACTGTTTAGACTGGGAAAGCTGTGGTCTCATGGTTATGCAAAGATCACCTGCTGATGAAAAGAAGCACCTGAAAAGAACTGGTGTCAGGGAAGAGAATGGAATTTGGAAATAAGGTGGAAAAGATGCTGACTAGAAGAAAGATCCTGAAAGTAAGAAAATATCCTGTAGAACAGAGAATTATAGAATATCTCAAATTGAGTTGGATTGGTTCCATCTCCCTGCTCCTCACAGGACTACCTAAAACTAAATCATTTGACTAAGAGCAACATCCAGGCTCTGCTTGAACTCTTACAGGTTGGTACTATGACCACTTCACTGGGGACCTGGTTCCAGTCCCTGACCATCCTCTGAGCCCTTTCCTCACGTCCACTCTGAACTTCCCCTGATGCAGCTTCATAGCATTTCCTCCTGTGCTGTTGCTGGGCAAGAGAGATGTGTGGAGACAAGTAACAGGTAATGTCTAAGAATTTTGGTCAGTGATGTCCAACATCTGTAAATGTAAAGTGGTGGTAGAGCTCAACCTGATGGCTGGAACAGCAGCAACCATTCTGCCCCAGTAGAGAAGTTGAGAGCTCATGGGCTCAGCTATAGTGGAATCCAAATGAATCAGTTTGTGAACTGAACTAGACTAAAAGCTCTGATATATTGGAAATTAGATCCACTAGAAGTTAACGCTTACCCATGAGAGTACTAACATTTTTGACAACAAAACTCCTGGAAAAAAAATCTACAGTAAACATTAAAAAAAACCAACAAAACAAACACACACAAAAATTAGAACTGCTGTTGGTGTCTACACACAAAGCAGTGACAGGAAACAACTGTTATCTTGACAGTCCTCTGGGCTCAGACAAGAAACCATCTATTTTCCAGACAGCTATTGAAAGTATAAAAATATATAACCACACTTGAAAATGTTTGCTTCATCATATTTCAAACTGTTCCTTGAACACATGGCATCCAGGAGAGCTCCCTAAGAAATACAGAAGACTTGCACTCAGCTTGATTTTTCCATCTCTCCATTTCCTTGTTCTGGTGGTAAATTTTGCTATTTTATTATGCTTAGCCTAAATCCTAGGGATTTTACTTAGCTCTACAGAAACAGTTCCTAGTTTTCTGTTTCTATTTAAATGAGAATACCTAGGCTGACACCTGGAGCTATCATTTTACTCGTTGCCCAAATTATATCCGTCATGATCTAATGGCTAAATATGCAGATAATTCAATATTTCTGAAGTTTCAAGAATTCTACTTTGAGTTGTGCCATAAAGTCCTCCCAGTGCTGTCACAATGGGATATTTTCTGTCATAAGTATCTTACATTAGTAAAATTATCAGAAAGTTGGAATTAAACATCTATATGGCTGTATTTAACTGTCTTGCCTCTCCAAAAGAGGGCTTTACCATTAGGTAAACAGGACACTATTTAGATCATAACTTCTAAGTAAAAGAAAGATCTGGTTTAGTACAAAAGAGAGCAATAAGACAATCCTGTGATGATGTACCACTAAATTCTGCAGCACAGATGAGGCCTGAAGAGTTCCAAAAAGGAGGTCTCAGAGTAGCTTTAAAGAAGTTAAATTGCTGGCAGAAGACCAAAGGTGTGCCAAATTAAAGGGTCTAAAAAATTAAGGGTCTAGAAAACCACCATTCTCAAGAGCAAGACTGACAGAAGGGTTCTGTGCTGTGGGAATAAATTCAACTTAATTTTAAAAGGAACTTTTAGTGACTTTTCAAGTTAATTATTAGAGTTATGGACTAGAGAAACTTGGTAAAATCCACATTAAAAAAAACAAAAAACAAAAAACAAAAAAACAAAAAAAACAAAAAACCAGAAAACACAAGCAAATTGCATTACAATATTTCTGTAAAACACAAGAAATGACTGGAATTTCTTACAAACTAATCATGACAAGGCTGAAGCCTGAGGTGAAGCCCCTAATTCTTAGGACCCAAATCAAATCATTATGAGTCAGCAAATACTGTCCCCATTCACCACTACTTCATCTCAAATTATTTCAATTCAAATATACTGAAACTTATCAGATGAAACATTAAAGACTTAATTCTGCACAAAAACAGTATTTCGTGAAATGTGGAATGAACAAAACATAAGTCCTGCCAAAAGAACAAAAAATCTACAATCATAGAGATCAATGGGCTTAGTTTTGAGTAAATATTTTAAGGCAGCCAAACTCAGACTCACCTTTCTGACAGGACCTGTCAGAAGCTTATTTACAGAAGTACCAGTCTCAAAATACAGATTTTGTTCATCCCTGTTTTTTCAATGCTTATATTTTCAGCACTGTTTTTTCAATAGGAATAGAGGTCGCCTTCACTCAGCTGGCAGGTGACACCGAGTTGGGTTGGTGTATTGATCTGCTGGAAGGTGGAAGGTCCTGCAGAGGAATCTGGACAGGCTTATTGATGGGCCAGCTGCCTGAGGTTTAACAAGGCAAAGTGCCAAGTTCTGCACCTGGGTCACAATAACCCCAGGAAAGTCTTAAAAGTGTGGGACAGTGTGGCTGGAAAGGTGCCTGGGGGAACAAGGACCTGGGGGTGCTGGTCAGCAGCAGCTGAACATGAGCCAGGTGTGCCCAGGGGGCCAGGAAGGCCAATGGCACCTGGCCTGGATCAGCAACAGAGTGGCAGCAGGACCAGGGCAGGGATTGTCCTCCTGTGCTCAGCACTGGTGAGGCCACAACTCAAATCCTGTCTCCAATTTTAGGCACCTCACTACAAGAGAGGCATTGAGGGGCTGGAGCGAGTCCAGAGAAGGGCAGTGGAGCTGGGAAGGGTCTGAAGCACAAGTGTGATGAGGAGCAGCTGGGGGAGCTGGGGGTGCTCAGCCTGGAGAAAAGGAGGTCCTTGGGGCCTTATCACTCCTACAACTACTTCAAGAGGGTTTGTAGTGAGGTTGGCCTCTTCTTCCACATAACAAGAGATAGAAGGAGATGAAATGGCTTCAAGTTGTGCCAGGAGAGTTTCACATTGGACAGCAGGAAAAATTTTGTCATTGTAAGGGTTAGCAAGCACTGGAACAGTCTGCCTAGGGAACTGGTAGAGTCACCACTCTGAAGGAATTTAAAAGACCTGTAGATGTGGGGCTTAGAGACATGTTTTTGTGGTGGACTTGTCAGTGTTAGGGTAAATTGGACTCATATTTAAATGTGTTTTCCAAACTAAACGATTCATGATTCTATGACTCCATATAATAAAAAGTTTATTTTCCAAGTACATCAAGTGTTTCACAATTTCTTTTTTTTACCTTGAACCCATTTAAGGTTGTATATTTAATGTTCTGTCTAGGTAGCAAGTACAAAGCAGCGAGATAGGAGTTTTGCCTGGGATCAATAGTAGGAATTGCGCTGATAAACCAAAGCACAGCATTCTTCTTGGTCAGGTGTTCAATGAGATAAATCAATACCAGAAACCCCTGTGCTTTCATAAATATAAACAGAAGACAATGAGTAGTTTTAAATGAAGACTTTAAAATGTCTCAGAAAATTAACCCAACAATCCTTTTATTTGTATGTTAAGCTGGATATTTATAAGTGAAGCCTTATTACAGAGAGTGCACAAAAGACAAAACACAGCCCTTCAAATTCAAGCATGCCTTTTCTAATTGCCAAACGGTAACTAAAAACTGTCAACAAATATTTTCTGTTGGACCTTTTTTAGTGTTCATTCAGGAAATTCAAGGATTCAGGTTTGAGAAGTGGATTCCTGTCCCAAGATGTCCATGAGTTTATGAACACTGTCTCAGTAAATAAGGTAAAGGAGGAAAACTTTTCTTGCATTTTAGCAGGAAAATTATTCATGTTATCTCTGGCATTTGAAAATGCTTCACTGGTTCAAAGAGAGGTGGTGGAGCACTGACTGAACAAGAAGGCACTGAGTGAACAGGTTTGCAGAGCAATGATTGTTTTTGGATTTGAAAAATGTCCAAGTTAAAAAACCAAAACTTGTCTGGCCATAGCACAATGGAAATACTAGGTCTTGCAAGTACCCTCCTGAGCAATAGAGTAAGAATTCAGAAAGGAAGGGTGAATTTGAAGGCACATAAGATATGAAACTACTAGAAAGTGTGAAGATAAGGAAAGTGAAATAAAGTGAAACGTGACATAAAATAACAGACAAGAGTAGAAGATAGAAGAGAAAGAGTTTTGACAAATGGTGGTGCAAAAGGAAATGCTATTCCTTCTTGCCAATATGGAACTCAGAGAATTAGAGTTCATACCTATTAAAATTTCTGACAACTGACATATGAAGCAAATGTATGACATGTATCAAAAGCTGTATTTGGTCATATTTGCAGAATTGTGATCAAACTTTTTGGAAAGATGTTTTATTTAATTACGATTACTTTGGGGAAAATATTCAAGTCCTATAAGCTGAAAATTTGCACAGATCAAAAAAGAATGTTTCCATCATTTCAACAGAAGATCGGAATAATTTGTGAGAATTTCCTCTCCATGACAGCACTGAATACACCATAGAAATTGACAGGCCACAGCCAACCAAATCTAATAAACTTTTCTTTGATAAGTAGATGGAAATGACAGTCAATTTCTTAAACTTTAAAAGTCAAGAGAAAAAAAAGGTTGAATTCCTTTGACTTTTTTATTACAGTCCTCTAGAGAAGTAGATTTTATTGGAAATCTTAAGGCAATTGCACTACTTGTAATGGTATCCAAAAGTCATAATATAGTTACCAGAAAATTGAAAGGCTACTAAGAAATGAAATAATAATTATTTTATTTAGTTAAATAAAAGCCAGCCCCATGTATCTGGAGAAAAAATATCAACCACTATTTAACCAGAATTATAAACTTGCTTTAAGAGGTTTAACAGCTCTTCTTTAAGGAAAACATAGCTAAAGGAAAAAAATAACTATAGACTAAGAATTCCATGTATTGATTTGGGATGTTAATTGCTATTATTTGTAATTCAAGTTTATCTTGATTATGATGAGAATTTGCCTGGGGGTTTTCCCAAAGGATTCTTAAGTGAATGCTTTCCATTTGTCAATATCTGTTGTGGCTGTAGCACAATTTGGCTCAGATTCTGGTTAGGTCTTCAGCTTCTGCCAAATTAGTAGAATTATAATATTATTGTATTAATTATTGCATAAATATGTAGTAGATGAAGTTTCAAAATTCAGAAAGAAGAGTTCCGAAAACTGGAATGCAAGATGCAGACTGAATAACCAAATTATATCTTAGTAAATTTCAGCACCCATGCTCTGTAGAAATGACTTCATCTATTTCAGTTTATACATTAATTTTGGTGGTGGAGGCCCTGACAAAACCTGCAACAAAAGTATCCCAAAAAAAGAAAAAAAAACTATTCTATATAATAACTTTGCATTACTCTAAAATTTCTGTATAGTGTCTAAGTAGAACAAAACTATTACCATAGTTTTAAACATCTTGTTTCAAAGCTGTGTGACTCATCCCTGCAACACATTTGCTGTTAGAATAATGTAACAGGACTTATTCTTTTATGCACAGGATTTCTGTTCCAGAGTATTTAAAGCAAGCCATTATTCAATAAAATACCTTCACTTGAACAGTAGATTTGAATACACAATGTTGAATAGAAGTATAATTTTGCAATACATTTTTGGATGTTGGACAGAATTAAGTACCCAGAGGCAAACTTGAACTCTAGTGCCACATGCACACAGATCTTTTCTCCCTGAAGTAATGAAAGGAAAGCACATTGCAGTACACAATATGACCTTTGGGTCTTGTACTTGTCAGAAGTTATAAAAATTCAGCTATAGAAATTCTCATTATAAGGATTACTTGAAACAAGGTTTATTAAACAACCCCAGCTATTAAAAAGTAAAAAATAAAATAAGTAGAAATCAAACATAACCCCTTACTTAACCTCAGTATCAGCAAGATGCCATTTGTGATAAAAATGACCAACTGTTGTAATCTAATAATCCAGGGTTAAATGTAATGTTTGCTTCACCTTATTTTCTAACTACAGCAAGCTTCTGAGAAATGCCATCACTTACAATTTTTTTTAATAGGAAGGGTTAGAAAGAGAAAGCCAATGACTTTTTTCTTTAACTAAACCTGAGGCTGTAATATAATAGATGCCAAATATGGTTTATGTTAGATTTGTTCTTCTAATACGTTTTAAGGCAATGTATGTACTATTTTCAAAAATGACTGAACAAAGAAAGAAGTTTATGATTCTGAAACAGCAGTGTTGAATGTTAATCTTCCCCCTACAATCAGCACAACAGCTATTGCCAGCCATGCAGAAATACGCAGGAAAAAGTAACCACCCAACAGAAAAAAGTCCTGGAAAAAGTAGATCATTAAGATCAGGTGGAAGCAAAACGCACAAGCTCTTTCACTCCAAGCATGAGCTTAACGTAACAACTCTCTCAAAAGATTGCAATATTGACAGACCTGTGGAGGAACCTGCCTCCTTTTTTGGTCAGGGGATGTGACATACACGGCTTGTGCATACGCGTAACTTTTGAACCGCGGTTTGGGAGAAGGCGAAGGTCCCTGGGGTGCACTGACTGTGATCTACGAATAAATTAGAACGTACACATGGGTAGGAGCATGGATTGTAGAAGTAAATATTGATTTTAGGAGCAACTGAAGAAAAAGAAGCAGAAAAGTCATTTTTCAAGGACAGTGTTGGTATTCAACAGGCAAAACGGGACAGTATTAAGGAAACCTGTCATTAAATCTGACACCCTTACCAAAAGCAACAAATTGTCAGGACTCAACACCAGCAGAATACCAATGTAAAGTGAAGCTTCTTTATAATTTACAAGCAGAGGCTCAAAAACCAAGTGATCTTTTGACACATCTTGAATAAACAGAGCCAATACTGATCTGCTCAGTACTCTAGACGAGAGTGAGCATCCCATACAGATTAAATTCAGACAAATAAACTAAGCCTAAAATGCACTAAACACTTCAGCAAAGGCTGTCTGATATTTTCAGTAAAAAAATCTGACATTGCAATCATAAATTAATTTCAAACATTACGTGAGTTTTTTGAGAGGACAACAGTAAACAGTTTTAAAATTCAAGCCATTGTAAATAAAATGGTAAAAATTTGAAAACATATCATGACTATGGAGGAATGTCTACTGCTATTCTCTAAAAAGGTAAAGATGTTTCAATTTTTTTATTTTAAATGTAAGCCTCCCCAAATTTATTTTTAGGCTTCCTGCCACCATCAAAATGCGCAAAGCTGTATAACTCAAGTGCAAAGCACTTACTTGCTAAATAGCAATTTTTAAAACAGTCTGGTGTGAGATGAAAACCAGTATGGAAGAAAAATGCAGAGAAGTACATTTGACTTGCCTGTTGATGAGACTTTGCCCATTATGCCCATGGGGTTTTTGCCTTCCACTGGCCATTTAACATAAAACTCATGGGGTAGGCAGGGAAACAACTTTAAAACAGCAAGATGAAAGCAGAAAAATGAAACTCACTTCTTGTGAAAAATGGTGTTCGTGTACTTCTATGTGCTCTTCTCTGGTGACCCTTGAACGCCTTGGTAACATCTCCACCTCCCTGATGGCTTCCATGGTGACTTGCTGCGGCAGGACTTGAAAGAGTGAAGTCACATACATTAAGATGGACTTTTTATCTGGACAGGCAGTTGCAACATCTGGAAGGCAAATTAACATGTGTCATTTCACTTCCCACATTCGACATGAGAAATAGTCCGTTAGTTTCATGGAAAGTTGACAGACTAATGAGCAACCTATTGTCCACATGAATACTCTAGAGACTAATTAGAACCTTACCAACAGTTCCAAAACTGCAGAACAAACTTGCATATCAATGAGAAGGAGCCAAAGTTTATACAGGTAACATTATTTCATCCAGTGTGACCCTTCCATCTATATTTCTTGTGTCAAAATGCAATTTGACACTGTGATCCCCATTAAGTTGGACTAGACATAGGCAAAAGTGTATTTGCTTGTGCTGTATAAGTACTGCAATTATAAAAAAGTAAGGACAACCTTATTTTCCAAGTCATGCCTTTTACTTTCTCCCCATATCATTTAGCCACTGAAAGCAACAATGATGTAGGGGGGAAAAAATTACCAGTTTTTGTTGTGAATGGGTTAATAAAAACCAACAATTGAAGTCAAACTACAATAAAGCTACATAGCTTTTATATTCCACTCAGTCTTGCATTCTTCATGAAATCTGTGGAACATCAAAGGAACATGGTGTTCACAGGCATTAAAATACAAAATAGAAAAACTTTTTTAAAAACCCAAAACAAAACAAAACAAAAAAAAAACAAAAAACAAAAAAACAACCCCAAAAAACCCTGTAAAATCTCTATGGTCTTTAGCAGTCAGTACAAGATACTTTGTATGAATACAAAGACAATTTCAGCTTCTGCCCATAGCCATGATATATATCAGCAGAAAAAGCACTTTCTCTGACTCAACAATTCAAGTCAATAACGATTTGTAAAAATGTAAGGCATGTGGCAGCTCTTTGAAATAGTTACTTTGTTATTTGCCATTGATACTTACTTCCTACACTCAGTCTACTGAATGAAGATGTAAAAGGACAGTTGTACAAGAAATTTATCATTAATTCCATAAATGTTTTAACATGAGCGCTGGCAGAAAGCCAAGAATTATGAGTTTTTACTGTCTTAAATCAATCCTGTCTTAGCTAAGATTTGAGTTCACAGAAAAATAAAATAAATCAATACTTCTACAATGTGGGGTCTCATTCTCTCTGCCTAGAATGTGGAATGGACAAGAGGGAAGGCACCTGTATTAAAAGCTTCACATATACTTGGAAATTAAGAAGAGACATTATATCAATAATTTTGGTTTGGCTTTCTGACCCATCTCCATATCTTTGCTTGGTACTTTATGAGAGACAATTGAAGGTTTAGTTCTATATAACATTGTCTGGAAAAATGGCACATTACCTCTAACCTTCCTACTTCTATAATATAAGTATTTTACTATAAGCATCTTCTTGTCTTCTCTTGAATATTCAAACACCATTTTGTTATACTTAGTGTCCACTAGTAATTGATGTTTACATGAATATTCATGCCTTCCTACAGGGAAGAATACATGCTGGATGATTAGTACCAACTGTGATTTTTCAATTGTTTGTTAAATATTCTCCCTTCCAAAATGTCCTGTTAACCAAATGAGCAAATACCTTATCATTTATCTACAAAAATATCTCACACAACAAATAAAATGAGTACTTAGCAAATAATATACATCCCAAAAATTGTTTACCTATTCTACCTGACAAATAAGAAATTCATATGCGGCTGCCAAAATCCACTAGCAAATAGGAAATTATTTAATTTTTAAATTATAACAAATAGTTAAACAACCATAGTCATGGCCTCCTGAATTATCAGAGCAGGAATGATTTCTGCTATACTCTGCCTTCATATTTTCTTCTTTTGAACCCTACTCTCATGTACTACCTTCACCACCTGCTGAGTCGGATGGCTATTTGAAATCCTAGTAGCTAGACAGTAAATAAATTGAAATTCAAGCATTTTCCTGCAAGGATGTTCACTATTTCTTTGTAAATATGTCTACTTTCATTTTTGAGGCAAAAATATATGTCATATCAATATACAGCTTTTAAAAAACATCAAACTTGTGGAAAACACAGAATATTTTTAATAAAACTAAGTCAAGATATGTAGATTATGACACTTTTTCAATACTAATATTGAGAAAATTATCCAGGAATGTTTTATTTTCCTCCCAGACCAATTTATCTTCTCAAATTCAACTCAGAGACAATTCTTTCAGAAAATTCTCATCAGTTTTCTTGACAAAGACTATCCAGAGTAGGATTGAAAAGAATAAAAAGAATGAAAAAAAAATGGACTACAAGTCAAAAGAGAGTTTAAAATGGGAAGCATTATAAGGTTTGCAGAAATTATATTAACATGTTTATCAATATAGAATCTGAAAGACTTTGGAAAGCTCTGGAAACCATCCCAGTTCTTTAATAAGAGACGGTTACACCACAGTACTGCAAAAGTTTCCAAGATGAGTGTTCCAGTTATTGAAAGAAGACTTTTTCAGTACTAAACTTTATATTCACAGATTAATATATTTCAAAAGAAAACAGTGAATTAAACTGAAATGTGCCACATGAACCGTATTGTTCAGACAACTAATCTTGATATATTTTGCAATCCATGGATTATTTATTAAGACGTGGCTTTTTGAGCATCCTTTATCATAAAAGAAATAAAATTACCTTGTAAGACCCTAACTTTATGTGCTCCCCCTGAAAACATATTCACCCCCACCATTTAGAGAGATTAGATTGTCCAGGAAAGGTCTCTAGTCAAATTCACAAAATACAGACAAATAAAACAAAACACCTATTTTGATATATGGGCCAAAATGCCTGTCTGAGCCTAAGAAGACACCAGAACAGCTCAATTTTGACCATGAATTTTAATGTAAAATAAGATCCAGTTCATCTAGAAAAGCAGTTACTTGGCACCAATTTCCAAAAGAGCAGAAAGAATTTGACTTCACCTCGGAACATTAAAGTAATGAAAGATAACCCAAACCCACTGCTGTTTAAGTGCAGTTGCCTTTCCAGGGTTATTACAGGTTTAATTTGGGAAGTAATTTGCCTGATAAAAAGTTCACTGCAGCTGTGTTTTTATTAGCAAATATTATTGTTTTTACTGATGAGCATAACTAGAAGACTGCCTGTTTGTTAAGGATGACCACAATAAACCTGAAGTGTTCTCAAACTAATTATTTTCTAAATATATCAAACTCTACAAAAAGTGATCCAGCAGCAAATTTTTATAAGCCTTGTTTTTCACAAGTGGTTTGGTTCTTGCATCTGTGTTTGGTCAATGATGAAATCCCTGCTAACATTAGGGGATGAGTGGAAATGAGGAGGATATAAAACACATAAATAAGTTCCATACCAAAAAATACAGGTCTAGCAACACAAAAGAATCCAGCATTTTCCTACACAGTGTTACATTATATATACAAAGCCATGCACAGAGCACAAGTTATAAGTGTTTATGGAAATGCTTCTTGAAAATTTCAAATACATGGCTACCAATATAACTGTTCCTTTTTAATAATATTTTGCTTTCACCAAGCTCTGACCAACTAACAGCTCCGACACTATTTGTGTCAAGTAGTTTTACTATTTGTGTTTATTCTTTGTATCAAACCAGTAGCAAAGAAACTTTGAAAGAGAAGAGCTTACACACCTGCTGCACTGCCAGAAAGGTTATATTTCTGTACACAAATTGCTGATCTGGTTTCTTTAGATTGAGAGACAAATTCTGAAACATATTTTACCATACATAGTACTGAGAAGCAAGATAAGACTTGAGCCCTAAAAGCACAAAAAAACCTCTGTCCTCAACAGAAGCAGCTAGGATTTTCACAGAATCACAAAGAAAAAAACATAGAAAATTAATTTCAAAATCCTATACACCATCTAATATCATTTGCTTCTATTACAATAGTAATAGAAAACCACAATATTTAAATATTACCTGCTGCTATCCCAAATGAACTTTTAAAAACTTTGCTAAATAAAAAACATTGCCTTCCCTTCCACAAAAAAAAATTGAGATTCTCAAAACTGATTTGAATTTTCAGAGATTATGTGGGGTTTTTTTTCCAATAAATAAAGGCTGTTGTAATTTCTTCTATCAGAGTGGATTTTGGGGTTTTTAAAAGGCTTTTTTAAATACAACATTAATACTTTTTACAGGTTCTACTGTTATTTCTAAATGCACCTGTTTAGAAAGCAGAAGCTCTCAGATCCCCGAGATAAGATAGAAATCTAACAGATATATAAATGATTACTTTTCTATGATGTCAACTCATTACAGGAGCTATTTCCACATTCATATGGCCACTCATTGTGTGGCACCAGCCTTGGCCACAGGATCAAAGATGAGGGCACAGAAAAGCATTTATAAAAGTGCAGCCACAACTCAGATGTAACTTTTATTTTACCTTTCAGACTCAAGGACAAGGGTGAACTTTGCAAAGCATGTTCAAAAATCTGTGGTAATCTGCCTGACTCACCAAAACATTTTGAAAGAGCTTTCATAAAACTCAAGGTATATATTTTGATCTGGTTTTTATTTGGATGAACATAAATTTGCAATTGAAAGTGCATGAGACTGTACTAGTAAAAATGAAACAGCTTAGTCTTAAAAAAGCAAAAAAAGAAAGTAAGATTTCATATCCAAAATAATGAGTTAGAAAGCTAGGAATAAAAAGTATCTTGAAAATGTTGCCCCCATAACTAAGGGGAAAAAAACAAATACAAAAAGGTGGGAAATTTTAAACTTGGTAATTTTTACTCCAAGTGCATACTTTTGATCATTTAACAAGTCTATTTACAGACAGTAAGTTATGACAGAATTCATGAGGCCTGTATGAGATTTGCTCTTACTGGTGACTTAATTCCCTGACTGTGAAAACATGAGCCTATAAATAGCAACACCAAGAAACAAGCAAGTTTATCAGGCAAAGATTATAAAGTTTTTTGCTTTTCAGTCTCCACTTGGTCTCAAGGCATTTTCCTACAATCCATGTTTATATCAATAGTATGATAATGGCAGGAATAATAGAGGATGTAATGGTTTACTGACACTCATTGCTGCCACTAAGACCTCAAAGCAATAAACTCTACAGTCTCTGAAAGGTCAGCCAGTAACTGCAGTGTCTACTCACAATTATTGACCTTTTTGTTTATTTTTTTAAACCTGTAATTATTTTCTGCTCTGGTTTTTTTTTTTTTTTTTTTTTTACTCCACCAGTAGATTGCATGTTAAATTCAAAATGAAGGCAATCTTTGCAAGTAATCTCAAGGAATAGCCCTGGACTTTGAGATAGACAAAAATCAATGTATGAAATACGGCAGAACTGTAAATATTGAAATGTGGAAATTAAAACTAATGACTTCAAAACTTTATTTTAAAAACAAAGTTAAAGCGAAGGTCAACATTTTTCAAAGGCTATTCAGTGGCCTACATGAATAAGCATAGTGATTACAGTCTGTTGCTTTGCTGAATAAAATTCACATTTTACAAAATTAACTGCTAGTGAAAGGCACAAATTACATACAGACAATTAAGTGAGAACAGAAGCCTGGAAGACTTACACAAATAGTGGCACTGGCTTTTTCTTCCTTTCTGTAGATTTGAATAGCCATAAACTTAAACCACTATGAAACTCCCAGAGGAAAATGTTGTTAGTTTTTAAACAGATATTTCCTTAAAAAAAGGAAATATTTTAAACCTGATGGTTAAGACCTAAGAGTACATTCAAAATGCTGTCCTTTGTAGGTTGTATTAAACAAGGTCACAACAGAAGCATGAAGAAAATATCCTCAGAAGATTAACACATTTGTGTTTGCTTTTAGAATCAGAGAGACAGGTCAGGATTTGTGGAATTAAAGTGCTGCAGAATTCAAGTGTATCTGGTATTAAAATATCTGGTGGCAGAGTATACCTTTAATCTGTCTGAATGTCTGTTCTGATTTGCTGCATGACTGTGAAGGAGCCTTGGACTAATATGCCAGCACTATCCTGGTTAAGTGAATTTGATGCTATCTCCATTTTTCAAACCTGAAAAATCAGACTTAATACCTCTGCTGAAGAGTAAAGGTGCTGTTTATTCTTTTTCAGATTCCTTACAATATTAAACATTGATTTAGTAACACCACAACCTTTGTACCTTAAGCTATATCTAGAGTAATTGTCTTCTTAGCAGAAAAGATAGAGATGGAAAGAAGTGAAGTCAAAATAGCAAAGGAATAAAGCACCAGTTTTAAAAATTTTGGGGTACGATACATTTTTATCATGTCATGTTTTATACTAATATTTTTGTCATTGGGTAAGAGTGAGCATGGCTTTCATCAAATTGCTAAAATCATAAATAATAGTCAGCAGTTAATAGACTCACAAAACTGATATACAAGCTGCAGTTTGATTTTTCAAAATCTAGAAATGCAGTGATAGGTGGGGCAGGAAGTACCAGAGGAAAGAAAATTAAAATACACCCTGTCCCCCAGTTTCTATTGAAGAATCCTGAAAATGAAGACAGACCAAGGGAGATGTGGTGTAACTCCTGAATTCTGAATCAAGAATAGCATTCAAAAATGGTAAAATAGCAGTCACCAAACCATAATTTTGCTAAGAGTATTTGAAACATTTTCTAGGCTAATATTTGGGAGATTAAATGGGACAATTTTTCAAAATATTGTACATTTTCCACTTAGCTTTTATAAATATTTAGTCTCGAGAAACTGCACAGGTAGCTATATTAAAAAAATAAATTAGAGAATGAAATAAATCCAGTAACTAAAGATTTTATAACCTCATATGGAGATAAATTCATTACTTTTATTTCACTGTAAAATCTTTCATAAATGTAAAATGGTATAAGGTAAATGGAAAAAGGCAGTTGAAATCTAAACAGACAATTCTGAATAGACAATAGAAAGAGCCATGTTCATACTGGATGGATGATTCCATACTTAGCACAAGAAGGCAATACTTCTTCAAGTGCAATAAAAAAAAAAACATTGGGAAACAAAGCATTCTTTTGAAATAGAACTGGGAAAAACAGGGATTCTGCTGCTATAGTGTCTGGACCTTCTTTTTATTCCCATCTGAGATGTGCTATTTCTGACAGGGAGGCAAGCTGAAATCACCTGAGGTTAATTCTGTCACAAACCAACTAAACAGAATGCTGAATGGTACTAGTGGTAACTTCTACATTTCCCCCTCTACAATGTTATGGACAACTGGTTTTATATGAAACTTGAGAAAAGCAAAGTGGAAAAAAGGGTGAAACCTAAACAAGAAAGAGTCCAAGATGGACCAATTTGGCTGCAAATTGAAGCTATGTTGTTCTTGGCTTTGTTTTGATTAAAAAAAAAAAAAAAAAAAAAAAAAAAAAAAAGTAGACATTTTAAGGGACAATGCTAAAGTTCTGTGCAGTAAAATTCCTAAACTATAGGTCAAGATCAGGTGCAAAATTAATTCTAGATATTTTTGAAAAAAATACAAGATTTAGCATCTTTAACAATAACTCCTGTTTTCCACTAATTTAGGCCAGAGTACTGTTTACAGCTAAAATGCATGACTGTTTATACTCAACAGACCATACTTCCACAGAGTATGCAAGTTTGACTAAGTTCAACTGAAAAAAAAAAATCAGAGATTTTCAATATCATTATGACAGACTGGGAAAATTCATAGCTATTATGATTCAGTTACATATAGGATATTTAACAAAAAAAAGCCCTCACTGACAGAAATTCATGTGTAAAAATTCATTTGATGTGTCAGTTTTAAACTCAAAGATGTTTCTTGATGAGTCTTATGGCTGCACATCTTGAATTTTCTCACTGCCTGTGTTAAGTGGCTACATCTACATGAAGATCAGTTACCTGGATAATATAGGCTTCTATATGTGTTTATGACATAAACAGTATGAAAAATGAAAAATTAGGTCTTTAAGAATGTTAACTGTAGCAGATGCAAAAAGGCTGTTCCCATTTTAAAAGCACATCCTAAAAAAAAATAAAAGATATACAGCTTAAAAAAAATTGAGGTATAATTTTTAATAATTTATATAAATATAATGGTCATTCCTGCATTGAAATGCTGAAGAAACAGGTTAGAAGAAACCTTATATATGATGTAGGGGACAGATTTTTAACGTTTGAGGGATTATTTCACCATGGATGCAGCAAATAGATTAATATGCTGATCTTTTGCATTAGGCTGATCATGAGGAAAAGCAGTCTAAAATGTGTCATGCCAGTACTTTTTAAAAATGAAATCTTTGACTGAAGGATTACCATTTTCCAGGAAGATACTTAAAATCTACCTGTAATGTAATTTAAGAAAAAAACCCTTAAGTCTGATTATCTGAGGAGGAGAACTGCTCATGCTTGACAGTCAGAACTTCTTAAGCCCATACCCTGAGGCTGGAAACTTCTGCTCATGTTTTGCATAAATGTAAGCTTCCATTTACATCTGAACAATTTTATACATGGCTGGTGTTGGAGAAGCAGAGAAACAGGTTAAGGGTAGAGCAGGATGTCTGTTAATTCCTAATGTAAAGATTTAGAAACCAACATTCTAATGACTCCTATTTAAACATGCAGCAGAAAGGAGGTGCCTTGCCTTTTTCAGCCAATGCAAACCTCAGCCTGAGTAAACGAGTGTGTGAAACTGGTGGGTGTGGAGCAGCATGTGAGAGCCCAACGAGAAGTTAAAATGCTACAGTTTGGTGGAATCAGACTGGATTTGAGGACATCATATCTATAATATTTGCTTTAAAAGTCCCCTGCAAGATGAAATAGCTGAAATATGCAACAACAGCAGCCAGGTGTGACTGGGATGCCAAATTATATATTATGTGTGTATCAAACAATATTAAAATAAATATAGCAAATTTCACATGTGAAACACAATACATTAACTTATTTAACATATAAATAGAAAACCATAAGTATTAAAACATTACCAGTACAATTTAGTGGCCAGCATAATGGCAACACTATAATGCTGCACTGTGTGCTCTAAAAAAGGAAATCCCTCTTGATAATGTATCAGAAGGGCAAATTTTAAAAGAAAGGCCTACATGGGATACCTGAAACCAGTATTACAGCAACACCTTGATTATTAGACATGTTTCTGACTTCACTAAAATTTTTGTCTTACATTTTTAGCAGTTCAGAATGATTAATTGTCTTCATGGTCTTCACTCACAGAAACAAATGGAAAGCAAAATTCCAGCACCTCAGACAGCTATTCCAGGATTGCTTTATGATGCAATATAGGAGCAATTTAGGAGCACAAAATTTTCATGGATGGCTTTATTAAATAACTCAAACAAATTTAAGTTTTTAATGCTTTAAATACACTTGTCTCTACACTCAGAACCTAAATAAGCATTGTAGTAGTTTGTGAACGAGTGCTATGGCAGAGACTTGTTGAGTCTGCCAGGACTCAAAGATGAAAGGTTAGGAAAGGTTCTCAAGAGTTTCTAGAACTGATACAAATTTTGGGACATTCTGAGTGTAACCACCCTTCAGATTACATAGGAATCCCAGTATAAACAAAGCACAGCTCATTTTACTGCTCTAGTAGTGCACATCCATCTGCTGTTCAGCAAATGCAGACAAAGCATTCAAGATCTGAACCAAAGCCTTTCACATTCACCAAACATTCAAAATTACACTTGCCAAACTTTACAGAATAGCTGCAAGTATACAAAATATGTATAGTGTTAGGTACAACAGCATCTCCTGAAAATACTTCATACATTTGAGCATGCAAGGAACAGAGAAATCACAGCCTTGAAATGCAAGACTTGTTATTTTTTTATCCAAATATAAATTCTGAAAGATAAACAAAATTCATCTTCAAGAAACATGATTTTGATTTTATTCCACAATATTTGATTTTGAATTCTGGTTTTGGATCTAACATGTCCAAGAATGATAAACTACAAGTGGAACAGAAAAAAAGTTGTTAGTCTTAAGTAGATTGTGTCAAGAAGAACAAAATCCTATTGAGAGCCTAGTCAAAGAAAGGTTTAGAGCAGCTACATGAGTGCTCCTTATAAATATATCATGGGGTGAAAGCAACCACAGCAAAACCATCAAGCTCAAGGACAATGTTAGCACAAGGACAAAAGAAAACACAACAAACCTGAAGAAATATAGCTTAAAATGCAGAAAAGTTTCTCTTCTTCAGAAAGTGAGGTTCTGAGCAAGGCAAAGGAATAGAAGCAAAGCATCCAAGTGACTACAACAGAACTTGAGGAATTCTGTAAAACCTTTATTATGAAATGTTTACCTGAAATTGTAGGCAACAGGACATCACTGAAAAATCAGGTCCTAAATTTTCTGATTCTCCTCCCTTTCTTGCATTATAGTTCATACTAACTATTTCTTAGTTATACTATTTTAATACAGGCTATAGTTTCATACTTTTCTATGAACTCCACTCCCTTGCCTTATTTAAATTTTATTTTATTATTCGATTATGAGGAAATATATCCATGCAATAACCTGTCCAAAATAATGATAAAAATAATGTGCCATGTCTGACTATTCTTAGAAACACTGCTAAAGCATTAAACTAAAGATGCAAAAGAGCTTTTGCATATATAGCATACATATACATATTTAGCAACTAATAGTACATCAACAGAGCATGAAAGAAAGCTGGAGATTAATCAGTCCAGTCAATATAATGTAAATAGGAGTTAGGAATGCATTAGAACAACTATCAGTTGTATTACATATTTATTATGCATTATGTTAATGAAGAAAATGCAAACAACCCTAAAAATGTGCTTAGATAGGATTATGAAGAAACACAAAAAATAACCAGGTTAAATCTAAAGATTAGTTGATGAATATTTTAAAAGCAGAAGGATTTGTAAATATGGAGCAGGGGCTAAGCATTAAAAAAAAGCAACAAAAACATGTAAAAGGTGAAGAAAATATATACTCCTGGAAAAAGATGGTGGAACTTCTAATTCCACCATTAGTGTACTATCCCTTGATATTTAACTTACAAGTACTAATTATACTTTCTTGAATTAATTTTCCTTAAATTAATTTTCTTGGATCTCTTTTTAAAATGAAATAAATTACATATCTTCAGATTCACCAACTGAATATATTTAGCACTACTAATTGCTAAAAAGGTTATGTTATGTCAGGCCTTAGTCCATATTTTTCAAAACAAAATATATTTTTAAAGTTAAAATCATTTAACTTTAATAGCATTGGAGGGGGGGGGGGGGAGGCGAAGAAAGAATTAAAAAAAAAAAAGGGATCATTGGAAGATGTGCTTGAAAAGTAGAAAAGTTCCACTTTTGGTTTTAGAATTTACTTTTCCAGGCTTAGGAATTAAACAAACAAGCAATGCTACTTGTACAAGGCTCAAAGAGAGCCATGGTGAGAATAAGAAACATTCATGACTACAGTCATGGGAGCAGAGTCTAAGACTGTAAACAAGAGCAGTGGAGGCCAACACTTTCTTCAAGTCTTTCTTTAATTACCCAGTGCTAGAGAGACTGCCTTTAGCCCAAACATAAAGAGTAGAGAGACTCTTCAGGAAACATCACCCTCTTCACCCTGGCTGAGGTGTACCTGCCTCTGATGCCTCCTGTGACAGAGTCATCCTCCTCACCTGCTCCACAGGCTCTTCTTCAGGGCATAAATTTCCAGAGAGTCTCTGGGGGCTGGTGTGGGTTAGCTTGTGCCAACCTCTGCTGCAGGCCTGTGCTTCTGTGAGATCCAAAAGAGCAGCCAGAGGCTGATTGCTATCGGCTTCCCCTAAACATCTTATCTAGAACTGCCACTCAGGGAGCATCAAGCACCAGCTCAACTGCTTAGAAAGGATTGATATAACCAGGGGTAAGAGTACAATAAACAGAAGCAGCCAAAAGAATCACAGCAGTGCTCAAATGACTTCAGAAGATTTTAAGAATGATAAAAAATAATTAGGGAATGGTAATTTCCCTCTTACATGAGCAGAGTTTGTGCTGATGAACACTATGAAACATTTTCTGAACAGATAATGTGTACCTGAGAGTACATTGATAATGCTCCATACAAACATTAAGATTCATTCATGCCTTGGATGGCATCTGGTTTAATTCTGAATAATGCTTTGAGAAAATGAAGCATTACATAAAATCACAGTAGTCTCCAAGAAAGGGTTTAATCCATAGGTCTTTAACAGAAAAAATTAGCCATCCAGCTTTCTAGTAAGATTTCAGAGGTACCCATACCTATACATGTGACAGGTATATGTTTCCTTAAATCCAATAACCAATAGACTCAGTCAAAGATGGGTTCACCAGCAAATAAATAAAGTTGTTTTATCCACAGTATACACAGAGTCAGACCATGTTAAAATAACATTTCAGTTTGACCACACAATCTGTGAATCTACAAAATAACTGCAGTGATGTAAAACATGAAAATTTCAGCATATTGCCAATGTGCATAAAGTATTAAAAATCAATGAAAATACCAAAACATTTACATTATTATTCTGTGCACTATATAGTGACATAGTGACTAACAGTACTGACTATATCCTAGCTAGTATTTGCTAAAATATATTTAAGAGGAAAAATAAAAACTGATGAAGCACACTGATATGGACAGTTTGTCCCTATGGTCCAAGGAATTAAGAGTAAACAAGTCATGCATTGACTTCAAAGTAGATATTAGTAAGTACCTCTTGCAACAAGAAGAGAAAAGCCAAGAAAATAGTCTCTTAATCTACAGCTTTCATTCTGAGTAAGGAACATTCTGTACATCTTTTTGTGGGAAGTAAACTGATAGGCTGAGACTTTTTAAGCTTAGCATGAAGTTTCACAACAGTTTTATCTTTAAACCTTAGCTTAAGGAAGGAAGCCAGGACAGGTTTTGCAATTCCTACCTTTCGAATGTTGCACTATCTTAACTCTGCTTTGAGAACACATTAGCACATTTATCTCAGTTCATAAAGAGGAGATTCCAAAGTTAAGCCATAATAAAATCAACACAAAATACAACCCAAACCAAAACCAGAGTAAATATTTATCAACCAGTTAAGCTCTGAACCATTTCACTGTGGAATAATAGAGAGGAGCAGTGACAGAGGAAGGAAAGAGATTGTTTCAGAGCTGACTGGCTTAAATGCTGTGAAACCTCCCCTATGGCTGCACCACCACTGCCCAGTTCCTGACTGAAATAAGGACATCATCAAGTCAGATTACAACTAGAAAATTATACTTGTGATTCCACTTGTCTAATGCCAATTTGCCAAATTAAAACCAGCTATCATTTAAGCTACTGAACAAAGGAAACATTTCTTTTCAAAAAAGTGCATTTTCTCTAAAATAAGCATTTGATAAAAGTTAATGGTATGCAAATAAAGTTTTATTTGTTCCTCTTGTCTCCAAACATAGCATAGAAATGCTGTAACAGACTGAAATTGCCAGATAGGGGCATAATCTCATTTTTTGTGTATCACATAAAGATTTTATTTCTTCCTTCAGTGCATCATCATTTTTTTCCCCAATTTCATTGTGCACTATTTCTATTGCAATTCTGTATGAGTGACTATGTATGCAATTCCTTATTTTGCACATTCAATTATTTAAACATAGTGAAGTGTTAAATTACTGCAAACACTTTTGATGGCAGATGCTGATATTTTAAAATGGTACCTGATAGACCTATTTCATAATTATTTATAATGAGCAGGAATGTGGAAGAACAGTTCTAAAGGGATTTCAGCACTGCAGCTTTCCCATGCTCTATGAAAAGTGGTTATGTTCAATAAATCACCATACTAAGTTTTCCTTTCTTCAAATTCAGCTTGTGATAAGGGGAATATGCCTCCTATGGATTTATGCACTAAAGCTAATTTCCTGAGTTAAATAGCAACAAAATCAGCATTGCTCTGATCTTATACCCTCCTACAGATTTATAAAGCATTCTATAAGAATACTTCTGATTGTTGAAGTAATGTTCTATTTTAATTTCACAATACAGAAAATTAAAGAAAGGTAACTAAACTAGAAGAGCAAAGAGCCTTGTGGAAAAGAAGAAACTCTGCAGTACATTAAGTGCTCTGTTGGAGCAAGAGGCTTAATTTTTCTTTATTTGCTTGTAATCAACAACCAAGTCTCTTGATAAATAAATAAAGCCAATATAGTCCTAAAGAGGTTGGTGGTAGCAGAAGTTACATTCTGCATTTATAAACAGCCCCCAGACATGGAAACCCACTGACTTTCAAAACCACTATGAAACACAAGGAACAGGTTCCACACAGACTAAAAGCTTTTGTTTGCAAAAAAAGCAAACTCCCTGAGCATTTCTGCTGCTGTAGTTCAATATGTCAAATGCTTATTTTCATTCAGCAAACTGGAGGGTCTTGGCATAAGAGCCTTGCTGCAATTTCTTCCTTTATTAGGCTCTGCTCAGAAAGCCATTATGGGGGTCTGTGTTATGGTTCTCTAGGCACACACTGCTCCATGACCCTAAAGAAATTAATCTCTCTTTTAGTTTTATATTCTAATTTTAGTCCAAGGAGCCAAGTCTCACATAGAACTGCGTAAAATGCTAATAAAAGATGAATAATTTAATTCTTTCTTCCATTTTGAATGTAGAGGTTCATTAGTTGCAATAATCACCAAAAAAAGCAAGAACATAACTGTGAAGTACCATGCCATTACAACGGCACAAATCAAAATACAATTAAATCCTAAAATGTTTTGGCTTCTTTTAAATAGCACAGTTTAGGATATAAGAAGAGAAATCTAAAAATACATAAAAAAAGGTTTGACAGCCACCTAAAAAAACCCTTTAGTTTTAACAAATAGTGGCAAAGTGTTAATTTTTTTCCTAAGTCATAACTAATTGAGAATAACATCTTTGCTTTACTATCTCTAAAGGGATTAGAAAGGAAACTGTAGAAGAATCTTACATAATGGTACAAATAATAGGCAATGAATTTGGAAACCATCCCTATATGTTTTGACAATGTCTTTAAGTATATCTTACATACACCATAGGCTATATAAAGTAAGCTTCATACAGTTAATTATTGTCATTTTCCCAAAATATTAACATACACTAGTATGATGATACTTACATGACTGATTAAGCTTTTTATTTTTATTTAAATTAACTTAGTTTATTTTATCCAGGGTGTTTTCTGGCATGAAACAAAACAGATAAGAATACATTCCCTTAGCATTAGGATTGAGCAGCACAGAATCTGATCATCCTGTTATTACTGTTAAACAAAAAAGCCAATGTAAAGAAACATCATCAAGAGTCATATCTACAACTCCATGTTGATTTGAAACTGAACAATTAAAAACTATTTCCATGGTAAGCTGTAGGTCAGATTAATGTGTTATACAATATTTCAGCCACTGAAGCCAAGTGTCTGATTGTTTCAGTAACAGAAATGTGAGGGTGAATTCTGGCACTTGTCAGCCTATGATAAGTTTCTAACAGACTAATACTTGTCAGGGGAGTGATAGCTGATTATACAGTAAAATTATACTGGAGAAAGGTGATGAACACACTATGAAGGAAAGATTTAAAAATCACACTAGTCACTATAGCTCATGGCAAAGTAATTCTCCTTGCTTTAATTTATTACAGCAAACTATCCAATACCAATTTTATCCAACATTTCCCAGTGGAGTACTTGCCATGCAAAAGCACAGCACAAGCAAATGTACATGAACTTTGATATATCTAGTAGCAAATTGACTACAGTAGCCTTGCTGCTACTGTCAGTCTGTGTTTAACAGGATGGATGCTCTTCCATGCCACGCTCACAGCCCGTACAACTGAGAGAGATGAGTGCCTTCAAGGAGCAGCCTGTACCCATCGATTTTCCACTTACCCCTGACACTTCAGACCAACCTAGAGTCTCTTCCAAAAAGGGACACCTTTTCATAATACTCAGTGAGCATCTGCCCATTGAGAGCAGGATGCATTTGATAGAGTGCTTGTTTTCTTGTGCTCCAGGTTGCAGCAGCAATGACATCAAGATCTGATGAGGGAATACAAGTGTCTGTCCTGGCAGAGGTAACAGGGCCAGGGCCCACCCTTCCCCTCGAGGTGACTGCCAGGAGAGGGACAGCAGGAGATGAGCAGATGTGACAACCCATGAACAGCAGTTTACCTGCAGCAGCTCTTACTGCACACCACTCAAATACTGCTAAAGGACCCAAAATGTAAGAAATAAAATGAAACAACACCTTGGTTTTCAGTGATGCTGAGCACCTTTAGACAATCTGCAAAGCTCTAGCTATAAAATACCTTCCTTCTTCCCAATAGGTACAGAGCAACTTAACTCAGGTATTAGTGACCATTATCAATATTTAACACTCACAGAAAGCCATGCAGTCGATTAAAAGACTAGGTAATTAAAAAACTTAGAATTCCTGGACAATAACTATATGCTCATGTACTGTTGCCTTATAATGGCTGGTTTATTAGATTTATCATTAACATATAAAGTAAAATGCACCTCTATTAGATGTACATTACTATAATATGCAAATGGAATCAAAATCAATGGAAATCAATCTCCAAATTAAATCTGTCTGCATTTAAGAAATATTCTGAAGAGTCCGATTTAAAGCAATACAGAGTAAATAGCTTGGTCATAGATTTCTTGCCAACTTTCATATGCATATTTCATAATTTTCAAATCATTCAGACATTTCAAGAATATATATCAAATAATGTTTCCATTTTAATTCTAAAAGTTGTCCATCCTCTGATACTAATTTCTAAGCAATTTTAAGCTACAATTTTAATTCAAAGGATGGCTGACTGGATCAACCACCTCTCTACTGTTTTATTAAATCATGTATCAAGGAGTTTGATTCTGGACAGCTAAACAACAGCCCATGTTCAGAAAACTAGCAATTGAATTGCACATATCTCATGCATGACCAAAACTAAACTCCTCTGAAATTCAAAATAAATCATCTTGAATTCAGAGCAACACATTAGGCAAATGTGATACAAAGTTGGAGGTATGTAGATATAATTGCTTATTATAATCCAGAATGCTTTTTTTTTCACTTCACAGCTATCTCAGTAATGTTAGGCTTTAGCTGAAAAAACAAATTAACAGAACTGGACAGACTCCTGGATACAAAAGTTCTCTAGCACTACTGGAGAAATATTAACTGCATTTACCATCTGTGAAAGAATGATAATGCTAGTGTACAGTCCTCACAGGGATTTTTGTAAGGTTTAATTAATATTTTAATGTGTTTTGTAGATTAAACATCCAATAAGAGCATAGCTAACTATTCATTCAATTTAGGAAAAGTAGTTCCTTAAAAAAAAAAACAAAACAAGAAACAATTGCAATATCATTAAATAGAAGGAATAAGATTAAAAATTATATACTTAAACCCTGTGTAATAGTTAAATTGCAGCTTTTAATGAGAAACCCACTGTTGTCCACATTTTCAGCACTTTGGATGTTTGAAAGTATCTTTCCCTACTTTTTCAGGCATAATTTAGAAGTCAAGCCTAATCCTGGATTTTTCCAAAAATATGGAATCCTCAACTTTTGTCTCAACAGAAAGACATCATGTTCTTGACAAAATGTGTTCCTGAATTCAGTGCAAGAACACTCTCTCAATTCCTTCTACTTCAAAAAAGTACCTATTACCTTTATGAGGCTGACAAAAAAATAAATAAACTAATAAATAAATCAGGGTTTTGTTTTCTGAATAAACCTCAAGAGAAGGTTGGATTTGAAAGATCCTTGAACTGAGAATTCTACCTGCCAAGCTGGTGTGAGACACTTGACATAAGGCTGTCATGCCACAAACAAGATCTTCCAATCTGCTTGCACCACCTAATACTGCATCTGATTTATTTCACCTTGATAAACATTGACTGATGGCTGTGTTCTCTGCAGGGTGTACCCTAGGAAAGAATGAGGTTACTGCCATTCAAAATGCTGTGTCCTGCTGACTGGAGCTGGATTCAGCTTTTCAGTGATGTTACAATTACCACTGGGAGAGACATTGAGTCTCCCACCATTGTTATGGATGAGATGGATTTTCCCCTCTAATTCTTAATCAGCACAAGGCAGCATGAAATCTTGTACTAATGAAGCTTAAATCTATAGCAATTCCTTAACTCTCAGCAAAAGGTCAAGATCTTCCAACATATTCATTGGAGCCTGGGCTCTTGTTAATACTGGTGATATTCTGTTTAGTTCTATTACAACCATTTGGGATGATTACCCTATGTTTTCAGTAGTTCAGGGGAATAGGAAAAAACTAACTCTACAGAGACTGTTAAAGGTAAGACACGTGAAAAGACAAGCAGCAAAAATAGGTGTCTATCTCATAAATTTAATTTATAAATTTTTGGAAACAAAATTTCTGCATGAAGGTAATGAATTTACATTAGACTTCTTTAAAAAAACTGTTTAAACCCTGTCCCCAACCCCCCCAAAAAGGGGCAGATTAAAAATATTTGAGAGTGGATAAAACATTAATTACTGATGTCATTAGGCTAGCAAGCAGAAAAGAGGCAAGAGAAAAATTTCAGAGGGAGAAAGAGAGAAATTAGAAGACACAGTAGTCTGGACTACAAAGAACTGCCAAAGAAACGAAGTTTAAAGTTTCCTTCCAGCTCATAACTCCTGTCACACAGGCAGCACAGTGCCCATTTATCACTTGCCAGATTGAGATTCAAGAGAAACAATCCAAAAGCAGATCAGGATTTAATCACAAGGGAGCCAGCAGCATCACCTTGGAAAGTGGAGATGAAAGGGAGCAATGAAGACTTAAATAAAAGCAAGTCAAGAGGGCTGAAGAGCAGTTACCCAAAGTATAATTCAAGAAGCTCATACCATGTCCAAATGGAGAAAACAGGGTAATAAATTCTGGCAGGCTTAGAGTAAAAAAAACCAGAAAGTCTGGCCCAGAAGGAGCAACCAGCAAAACATATGAAAACTACTAATAAATCTTGCCTCAAATATCTCCAGAGACAGATCCCTCCTAGAGGCTTTGCAGAATGAAAGGATCAGCACAGCAGGAACATGTAAAGACAACAAGGCAGTTACTGAGAATCTAAATGACTTATTTGAATTTGTATTCAGTAAAGTTTTCCATACTGAAATAGTCTGTGACCAGCTACAGTATGCTAGAATGGGACTCAAACTCTGAGCAGAAGTGAACAATCACTTCCCTCAAACTGCAGCAGACATTCTCAGTCCTACAGCTGAGTATGTAGTTGGACTTCATTGCTGCAAGTGAGACCTGCTGACTCATATTCAAACAGGAATTATGTTCAGACTTGCTGCAGTGCATTTCCTTCCATCACCCAGGTAATGACCTTAAGACAGTAAAACATTACCAGTCCCCTCTCCACCCCTGAGGATCACAGCCACACCAGCCACCTGCTGGATGTTTAGCACTGATCACAACGTTTTAAAACCAGGAATCTAGCCAGTTTTCTAACCACATCTCACTGCTTTGGCTTTAAGGATGCTATGAAATGTCTTGCTAGAATCAAGGTAAGAAATATTCATTGATTTCCTCTTATTCCCAGCACTATCCAGAATGTCAGGGCATAATGTTCCCAAACACTTGATTCTCCACGCATCTGGACAGTTTCTGGGAGAGCTGGTTCCATAAATTTCTTGATGTCAGGTAAAAACAGAGGAGACTGTAGATTCCTGGATCATCTTCCTTCTCCTTTCTGAAGATAGCTGAGACAATTTACATTTTTCCAGTCACAGGGAGATTTTCCCAAACATCTTGAATTTTTGAAGATCATTGTGAGGAGCATCACCTCTGAGCATGTCACCTCTCACAGCTAGAGGAGACTCAAGGAGGATCATCAAATGATGAGAGAGTCAGGGCTGAGGCCCCCAACACCCACTAAAAGGATGCAAAGGCATCCAAAGAGAGTATTTCACTATATTTGAGGAGAGCTTTTCACAAGTACCTCACACAGAGTCTCTTGTCTGAGTGCAGACAAGTGTGCATACGCTGTACCAAACGTGCTAGGAATGCTGCTCTCCTGGATTCTGATGCACTACTTCAGATTTGTAAGTCAGGTTTGCAAGTCACTGCTGTGCTATAGGAAATTCTTTAACCTATATGAATCCTTCTCTAAATTGTTTGACTCAGGTGATTGGTTAAGTTAAATGCTGTAAAGGTGAAGTGCTGGAAGAGGAAAGGAAATGTGATATTGAGCATTTGTAGATCCTAAGGAATTCTCCTTGGAAAAAAACATCCTGTATGAATTTCATAGAGAGATTCAGCTCAGAAAATATTTTCTGCTAGAAAAACATTTCTGAAGGCAATTCCATGAGGCTTTCATTTCAGGATATTATTTTATGGTAAGTAGTAGTACTTTTAATTAGCCATCTACAATTTTATGAAAGTTGCACCCTCCTCGCATTACTTTCTAAAGAAAATGAATTTTATTTACCAATTTTGAATGGAAAAGATAGCTGCCAAAGAATAATAAAAAAAAACCAACAAAACATTCATATCTGCTAATTAACTTTTCATCAAAATATTTCTTCACACATGTAACCCACTTAGCATCCAAGACTACTCCAGTTTAGAAAGAGGAATTTTCTAGTTATCAATTTAAAAAACAGAACATTACCTCTTTGCATTTGGTCACATCATATACAAGAGAGAGAAATAAAAGATTACTCAGGCAAACACTCCCAGTGTTCTTTGCACTCTTTTTTTCTAAAGTTAAAGGCAAATTGTGCATTCCTAATGCAGAAGAAATACTTGTCTCAGCTCACTGAACTAAAGCCATTGTTCAATAAGGCTTCACCTATACAAATATACAGTTCACATAACACTGAAGGTCAAAAGAGATGAGATCAATCTGAATTTCAGAGGTCAAATACACCAAATACTTATTTTTAACTTTTTATGTAGTAATTCTAAATACTAATGCCAAAGCACATAAGAACACACAATAGATATACTAGAAATATTATTTATATTTTCTCCATTCCTAACATTTAATTTCCACAAACTGCTTTAAGATAAGTGTAGTTCTATAATTTATAGAAAAAATAATCAAAACCATAGAATATTAAGCATAGAAAAGGCATAACATTCATTTATGCATACAATGAAAAATATTCATAGAATAGCTACAGATAAAAAATAGTGCTAGAAATAGCACATGTAAGCTGGGAAAGTTCTGCTGTGCTATCCTGGACATTTTCTATGTAAAAACTATTTATCACAGAGCAGAATGCAATGCATATTACTCATATTCTAATGCTGTTTGTTTCCTTTGCACATGATTTCTTCTTAGAAACATCTCAAATTCTAGTTTTCATTTTACAACAGAATCCTTTCTTTTAATAAAGATGTGAAATCCCCTTGATTAATAAAACTATCAAATCAGTGACACTGGGAGAGTGACATTGCAATTACTGTAGAGCACACGGAGTAGAAATACACCTGAGCTTTTTACAAAGTCTTTCAGGTGTCCCCAGACTACAATTCATGAAATTCCACTAGATTATACAGGAACTTTCTGAAAGTTTGCTCCTGTCAGCAATCACCTTTCACCTTTTACAAGCAGGAATATCTAATACATCAGTTTATAAATATTAATCTTGATGTTTGTTTTTCTAAAGGACAATTATCTTCCTGCAGGCAATCTACTGGTGTTTCAGTCACCCAGGAGAACCAGAGGAATGCAGAACATAAAGGAGTTAGATCAGGAGGTAAACAAAGGCCACATACACACCATTCCCTCATCATATTTAGTTCAATTCATTTAAATACATCTTATACTGTTATGGTCTCACAGGTCATGCAGATGCTGAAAAAGCAAACACTTTCACAGTTAAAAAAATGAAGTGTAAATGTGTTTCTGACTTTAGTCCCAGGTGCAACAATGCTGGGTTTATGTTTCTTGACCTTAGGAGGCCACTGTCAATTACAAATAGCCCAGCACTGGCAGCCATCACACTTATAAGAAAACTTCCTTCAGGGATGGGGATGACAAGATTGTTTTATCTTTTAGAGGCAAAATATATCCTGAATTATCACCTGAACAACAAAAGTTCAAAGTTAAAAAAAAAAAAAAAAAAGAAAAAGTTAAAAAAAGAGCACTAACCAACACCCATTTTGATTTGGATTACACTTGTATTTAGTTACACATACTATATTTGAGGGTTGTGGGTTGACACAGCTGGCAAACAAGTCCCATTCATAAGCAGGTTCACTCCCAATGGGACAGGGGAGAAAACTCAAAGTGCAAGAATGAGAAAATTTATGTGTTAAAATAGACAGTGAAATCACTCACCAGTTACTGCTGCAGACAAAACAGTTCAGGGCATTTGAGTTCATTTATCACTGAATAACGAAAGCTGAATTTAAATACTGACTTAGTTATTGAGAAACAAAAAAATTACATGCAAATATTTACAAATATTTACCAGGCTTAAGTTCACCTTCAGGCTCACTTCATTTCCAACACCTTGTTTTACCTCCTCACTATTCCTCTTTTTCCCTTTCTTATTCCAGTCATCTCTCCTCATTCATTGTTGCCACAAGTTCCACCCAGTCCCTTCAGCCAGGCAAAGACACATGGTGTCAGTGCTTAGTGATTTCTCAGTTTAGATAAGCTAAAATACAAGCAGAAACTTTGAAAAGAAGCTACTCTTAAAAAAAAAAAAAAAAAAGTAAATTTAAACCTCAGATTTATTGTGAGTTCTGAAACCGACGAACAAATACAATAGTTTTTATGAGAATTAAGCTGGCAGCATATTTTTTTTAGGTTTCCCTATTACATAGAACCTCTATTATAAAGGGTATATTAGCCCAAAAATATATTCCTTCAACACTCATTTATTTAAAATTGGAAGTCTAGCTTTTCTGTCACTCTTAAGACTTTCCCAAAAAATTAGCAATCATCACTTAAAAAAAATACAATTTGCATGCAAAAAAATCCAAGAACTATTTGAGCAATTTTCTACACTATCCTTCACGGAGTTATTTCTTCCAATTAGGACCCCTTTCTGTACAACAGTGCCTTTAAAAAACATTATTTGAAGCAGCATTCAGAATGCTGTGTCTTGTCTATTATGTTTGCTCTCTGCACTCACTAATTGATGAAAGGCGGTCATTTTCTTGTTGTGTTTTGTTTGTTTTTTCTTCTCCAGGATTTAATGCAATTTTCAATCCTGTATTTTCCAGAACTGAATCATTGCTGCTTGCAAAATCTTTAATCCCCTGAGTGCTCTTCAGCATCTGGGTCCAAGAGTATACTCTGGGCACACACTCTAACCACATGTATAAACTTACATGGGAAATCTGACCATGGAAAACACAAAGGACACACGGTGATTCCTGACTGGAAAAATTAAGAAAAAGGGCAGCAAATTACAGTTTGCAGTAGCTTTGTCTTGCCTTGAGCACAGGCACTGCTATACAGCATCAGGAAGGCAGATCACCGATTGCTGTTTTTCCATTGCAGCTCTGGAGCCATGGTTGTGTGAAAGTCAGGGAGGCTGTCACAGCAAAACAACATTATAATAATGAGGGATTTCAATTACTCTCATTTTAATTGTGTAAGTATTATAACAGTAAGTAATGGAGAAGTTTGACTGTTTTTAGACATTATTTGATTCTTGGAGAGTGATTCAGCAAATTCACAAGGGCAAAAGCAATTTTTATGTTCAGATCTGTATGCAGGTTTTGCATTTAAAAAAAAAAAAAAATCACTTCATAAGGCCTTAAAGCACTCAAATTCAACCTGATTGATGATTTTCCATTTTTGGGCATTGACACAACTATTTTTTTATACCCACCATTATATTTAAGTGAATTTGTGACAAGAGACATCTTTGGTTCCAACACTGAAGTCTTAATCATGTCCAAATATTAGAGTAGAAATATTAAGTACTCATAACTTCTTTGAAAATTCTTGAAAGTTTTCTATTTATTTAATGAAAGCTATGTGGCCATAGCATAGCACAGTCAATCACACTTCTAAAGTGCAAATAAGTACTGTTTTCATGAAAGGGAAAAAATGGCCAGAAAACACACCAGAGAACAATTATCCTTGCCCACTACCAATGCACACAGGCTTTATTCCCTTGCTGCTTGGTGATTAACGAGCATTTTCAGGAGCATCAGTCCATTTCCTCCAAAGTTAGTTTATTTCAAGCAGTACGAGTGGTTCGCGCTATTTTCTCTCTGCTTATCTCTGTATGCCTTAAAAACATGTTGTGGGTTACTAAAAAAATCACTTCAATTTGCTCTTTAAGCCCTCCCTCCACTCACATTCAGAGTATTGCTTTAGTTATGACTAACACAGCTTCCCCCTATTTCAGGCTGATTTTTTATAGAGCAACTTCAGCTGTTTGACAGAGCAATCCCTATGGATCACATCTTAAAAATATTGTTCACACAAGATATAATACACTTTACTGATACAAACCTCATTAATTCAAAGCATTTTCCCCCTATATTGATACTTTTGCACTAAATAATGTATCAATAAATTTAACGATAAGCAGAGGAATCAGAACTGGCAGAAGAGAATCTACAACCAGCTTCCTGCAAGATGCTATACAAAAGAAAAATCTCCTGACAAATTGAAGTAAACTAAAAGGAAAACGGAATGTGCTCTCTTTGAAAGTAATTCCATAACCACTCTAACAAAGCATGTCACTCTCTTGATTGGATTCCAGATGGAAATTGTAGCAGAAATCCTGCAATCATTTTATAAAACAGTTACTTCCCATATCTACCAAAAATGAAATATATGTTCTAATTTTTATGTCAAGATTCTCTTGTGACATCCATTTTCCCCTGTTTCTTTACATCGAGCTTCCAGAAAGTAACTGCCATGGAACCCTCTGCCCATTAAGGCACCAGTTTAAAAATAAATAGATCAAAACGGGGGAAAAAAAATAGAGGAAAACAGAGAAAGTGTCATTACCTAATGCCTTGCTCCTTTAGTTTTAACTTTTTTGTAAGTGCCCTGTCAGTGACTACCATTTGCCATTCAAACTTTCCATTAATCATGTTTGAACTTTAAGATCTACTGCTGAATCAAGGTTATTTAAGCTATATTGTTTCGATGAAGCCACTGAAAACCAGCCACAACAATAGATTAGAGTTTTACAGTAATTTAGATTTTTTTCCCCTATTTGCAAAGCAAATAATTCCCAGAAAGACCAAAAATGGAAAAAACTCACCATTGTCTATTAAGATTATGATAATCCAGTTTCTTTCTCTTTTAACAGTGTACTTCAAGGCTAAAAATATTTTTTAAGGAACTGAGAAAAAGTAAGTATTTCTCTCAAGTTTCTGTAGTCCTGTTCTCTTTACACTTTCATTTTAATATATTAAGAATGCAAGAGCTGCCTGAGGGTAGGTGAATCTTTTTTTCTATTTTCAGATTCAATCATTTCAAGCATTCCTTTGTGTTCTCTTTGGAACCAGTACAAAATAATACTCACTGTATAGAAAAGAGAAAATTCTTTTCTCAAGATTTTTTTTTTCTTTCTGATCAGATTTCTGGATTTCAGGAAAGCCATTACAGTGCCCAGAATGTCTTGTCTGCAGGATTAACACAGACACTTCGAGATAAGGAAATTAATTTAGGCTTTAGATAGGTTGCCTTCTTATGGAAGAATGTCAACTGAAGATGAAAACCATTACAAAGAGAATTATCTCTCTTAGGTTCTTTATAAAAATTTTTATCTCAAGAACAATCAAGTTAAAGGTTAGGATACATCTGACAAAGGTGGATTTATGCACACAAACTAATTCACACTAGCTCAGAGTCCGAGCCAAAAAAAATAATCTTAGAAACTCAAAAAATGTTGGTGTTCTATGACATAGATCCTAAGCCAGCTCAGAGATCAAATTCTGATCTAGAAATTAAAGTTCCATTACATTAATTCAAAATCTCAAAGTTTAATAGGAATTTCTTCCTTTTGTTTATTTTCTGTGGGCTTCGACTCAAAGTTATTTCTTCCACCACCTGATGAATAAACATGTTTCAAATGACCTTCAGATAATGACCAGAATAGAAAGTCCAGCATTTCCACTTGGGGCAAAATACTAGCATTTTATAAAATAGGGGATTAGTAGGAGTACCCTGCCCCAAAGCAAGCATAAATCATCAATGCTTATTGTTGTCAATTTATTTAAAATCCGAGATTTTAATCAAATGTCCTCAGTTAACATGGTTCAATTGTAGCAGGTAAATATCGTAATCATTCTTCCATTTGGGACCTAAATAAAAATGTGGATGTCTTAAAATACTTGTATGAGTTCTTCTCTTAAATTAGCAACCCCTTTAGCAGCAAATCAGTAACAGACAGATAAGAGTCTTCGCAGTGGAATATGGGCCATGGGGTTTCTAAAGAGAGCAAATGTTTAGCTTAACAAAAACAGAAAAATTAATTGAAGTATATTAGGATATGGAATATGGGAAAGGGCATATTAATTTTTACCAAAGTTGTTCTTAGATTTTTTTAGAGCATTAATCTCCACATGTCAGTCTCCAATGCTCCACAAATCTTTACACAAATCATCTCTATTTTCAAAAAGACTTTTTATTTATTTTTTTTTTTAATTACAGATATATTTGTACATGTATTAGAGTGCTGAAGGTGTTCATAATGGAACTTTTTTGAAGTAACTAGCATTTCTGGATTGAAGAACTGTAATTTTACCTGGGCTTATTCTTAGTTTGAAGAACCTCTTACATTAAGTAGACTAAAACTTCTTTAAATAGATTAATCTCCTCACTTCAACTGAAGTTTATTTAGAATCTAACACATAAATTTTGTTGCCTAGGCAAATACAGTGTTTTTACATATTTTTAAAATTATCATGAGACAAAATATCCAACAATGATACATTGCTATGCACCAGCAGAAACTCATCAGACTATATGCTGAATATTTACCTAAATAATCCTTCTTCTTCCTTTGTGATTTTAAGACAGGCAAAACTCATTTCATTCTCTGCGTTGAGGCATCAGAGAAAATAATGCTTTTATAAATGATCTCTTCTCAGTCTCCCATCAGTGATTATTTTGAGCAACCAACTATTATGTACACAATTCCAAAAGAGCTTCATTCATTAAATTACAGAGTTTAAAAAGCATGCTTAATGCTTAAAGCATGTCTAAAGTACAGATTATGGACATAGCAAGTCCCAGCATAAAACACACATGAGAAATCTGACAAAGGAAAAACACTAGATTGAACCTTGATTAGTATTTAAACATAATATTTTAACATTCTTACAGAAGAGATTTAGCTAGAAAAAAAATAATGCTGAAACACAGTATTATTAGTGACAGACAGAAAACTACAAACATTGTGACGTCCTGCAAAAAAACTATGTGATTGTCAGAGTAGACCAGCTACTACAATTTACCCGTGCCCTGAGGCACTGTGGTTGTAGAATATTAACACAGAAAAAATAATTTATTCTACCAAGTTCTTCATAACAACAAATCAAACAAATCTCCACAATAAAAGAAAAAAAAGAACCACCCCATCAAAAAACAAAACAAAACAAAGCAAGGTAGAGAACTGCAAATTCCCAGGTAACTGAAAGACCAATCAGTAAGTGGGAGATGGTCTGCTTAAGCAAGACCAGGAGGCAACTTATAGAAGCAGTACTTAGATGTAAAGCAAAGAAGTATTTAGAACACTGCTTTTTTTTTTTTTTTTTTCATGTGTCTCTAAGCTTGTACCTACAAGGTGGCAGTGTGCTAAATCCAAAACTTTTGAAAAGCATAAAATTGTCAAAAAAATAGGCTCACAGCACAAACACTTCTGCATTCCTTACAGTATCTGCAACACCTAGTCTGCTTGTTCTCACCTTGGAAGAAACTGGACAGGAGATCTAGCTAAGAAATGACAGATGACATGCCAGTACCTCATCCAAAATTCTCTCAGCATCGTGTGAAGAACATTAGTTGTGCCCAGTGAGGCTAATCAATTTAAATAGCATTGCTACAAGCTCAGACATGGTTTTACAGAAACATGTCTGAATTACACCATCACCAAAAATCCAAGATGAATATGACAATCATCTGGAAAAATGACAATACCTATTCTCTGTTCATTATATGAATCCTTTCCCTACTTTTATTCATAAAACTTTTTATATGTGTCACCACTGTTAGATTCTGCACATATTTTAATACAGTTCTCATTTCTATGCATTTCTACTTAGCTAACCATTGTTGAACTACTTACAATAACAGTGGCATTACAAGGTTACTACAGAGCTATTTATAATTCCATGTTCAGTACTTCAAATTATAAGCTGCACCCTTCACAATGGAAAGTTTCACAATTTCTTTTGTAGCATACGTGCCCTGCTCCAAAGTAAATCACACCTATTTTAGATTTTCCCACTGAGGAAGAGCCTATTTTGTCCTTGAGTCTCTTAATGCAGTACTCTTCAAGCCATTTATTTCAATGGAAATCTGTAAAATCTACTGATTGTTGAGTCATCTCTTGTTAACTCAGCTGCTCACAGGTCAAAGAAACAGTGATAAATATACTCACAAATATGGAAGATAAAATGGGGTTAGATAGTGTCTAGTGAGTTTACTATTTTTGTTGACTATTTCTATTTTCTAAAGACTGCAAAGAAAAAGGAGAACTTTTACCTTAACATTGGGTAAAGAATAAATGCAGTTTAATCTTGAGGACAAATATTTGCCAAAAGAAAGTGCAGAGTAAAATATTACAACAGCAATATAGATCAAACTAGTAAGCATTTGGAAAACATGTGTATTACAAATTCATTCATATGAGCTCACCCTTCCCACTGTCAGTTTTGAAGGCATTTCCATAGATCTGCTCTTGTGCTGCACTTCATATCTGTGCTACAAACTAAAGATAAAGATTGTGATGTGACCTGATGGCACGTCCAGAACTAGAGCTGAAATTTGTGCTGACAAACAATAAAACAATGTTAAAGGCTTCTGAAGTTAAAGCTGCAGTTTAAATTGTGAATCCTGCAGACTTTCCTCTTATTTAACCAAAACCATTCCTGGCTTTGATAACCAAAAGGAGCCTTAAAAAAAACAATACTTTGAAGTTTTATTTTCTAACCATTATAAGATTTTTTGTTCAATTGAAATAATGATTTCTAAGTTGAGAAATCTTTATTTTTTTTATAATTCTCAAAGGCATAATATCAAATGTAGCTCTTGTGAATTGTACGTCTCCTCCATTTAGAGGAAATAAAAATATACCCCCCACCTTGACACTGTACTGGGCAAAACATTGCTAAATTTTAGGGCATGATAGGAAAAACCCCAAACTTCTCATAATCCCTTGGAATAAGACATATCAGCAAGGGAACTAAAATGAACTAAAGACTACTATTACAACTGTATACAACTACTGAGTGAAGACACTGTCAACAACATCATGAACTAGAGTGATGAGAGGTTTTATTCCCTTCTTTTTTGTGCTCCAATATGGTAGAATCCATTACTGCTGAGATACAGAAGTATAGGAAGTTAAGATCAAACAAAAAAGTTATCAAATGAAAAACTGTCCAAGTCTCATTATCACTTAATAATGGTGCCAAAAAAACTCATCATCAGTGCAAATTAAGGAAAAATATGGAAAATATGACTGGGATGGATTAAATGAGGTTGTTTTCTATCAGACTACACAGAAGTATAAGAAACTGGATAATTACTTTACCTAAAAAGGACAGCAGAAATTATATAACTTCATAGTCTATTTATTATTGGGCCAGCACAAACAAGCACAAGGCCCAGGAAAGAGACAGCAGGGAAAAGTTCATTAAACCAAGAATCAGATGTTCATTGCTAGAAGGAAGCACACAAACACTTCTGCTGCTACTTCACTAGCACTCTGTTGTTGTAAATGGAAAAAAGACAGCTCAGATCTATTCCCAGATGCAGTTTCTGAGACATCACTCCCCACTTTTCCTCAAAAGATCCTTCTGCTCCAATGTGGCATATGTATTGTATGCCAAAGTAAACCATAAATGCCATTATACAATCAATAACATGTAACTTATGTGTTGATGACCACAACACAGGTTTGCTTGTCCTATTCCTTGCTTGGTCAAAATTTTTAAAAATGTTTCAGAAAAAGTGAATATACAACAAGGAATATAATAGCCTTTAGCATATTTTCTGAAGTTTGTGAAGACTGGCATCATATTAATCCATAAATTCAATACAGGTAAGTTTGCATAGAAACATTTAACTACTTAAAATGCAAGTCCAGTTGTTGGACATTCTTAAAAGATGCAAGCTAATCTGAACAGCTTGATCAATCACTTAAGCTTTAATGCATACAAGCTGAAGTTACAGATATCATCATAATTTCGTTAATATGTTTAAGACAGTTTAATTCTTTTCAAAAATTGTCTTAAGACAGCACATTCCAGCAAAGATGGCAAATATCTTCATCACTAATTGATGCCGAGACACAGCAATAGATTAAAATAATGAGCGTGAAACATAAGGAGTTAATAATTTGCAAAAGTGTTCAGAGGTTATATTAGTTTTACAAAAATACTCTAAATTCAAGAGAACAAGGAATAATGACCTGAATTATTTACATTGAAAACAATCAACAAAAGTATTTTTAAAGTGGGCAAGTCAAATTCACATCCAGAAAACTACAGCTGTCAGAGAAGGGTGACACATCAGCCAGTAATTTTCCTTAGTCATATCAAAATTAGTGGTTTTATTTTCAATTTTTTAAAAAGGGGTGCGTGGGGGAGAAATAGCATTAAAAAATACACACAACTGTGGTAGAAGTTTTCCATATATTATCTTTGCCATTCAAATCTGACCAGAAATCAATTCATTAAAAAATCTGGTTTGGACAACTACTATTTGGCAACAAACACTAGCTTTGAGCAAGCAAAGCAAAACATCTAAGGATCACAGAGAGAATTACTAAAATATCTTACTTTAATAATCATAAATGCCTTATGACAGAAGGTCATTATGAATTACATTGGGATACTGTGGCTGAAAAAATTCAATTTTCAAACACATTTGATTCTTTTGAATCTTGCCTCCTAATATATAGGTCTTTAACAACTTCTAGACAAAACCTTCTAACATCTACCAATTTCTTCTACCTGACCTTGTATTTTCCTCTTTTTACCGTTAGTACTAGACAGTAGGAAAGTACTACAGTAATGAACACCAGATAGACATTTAAACTTACTTACATTTCACTCACTGACAGCATTCAATCAAAAAGACCACACTGATCCCAATTACCTGTTCATTGCAGGACTTCCTAAACTCTGACACAAAAAAAACCATTTCTAGTATCCAGTATAAATAAGGACAATAACAGGAATTATCATCTCTGCATGAATCCAAAACCAGTCCAGATACAAAAGCTTTAACTCACACAACAGAATTTTTACAAGAAATACCTAGACATAAATTATCTTCACCACTTTGATGACTGAAATGGAGATCAAATTCTGAAAAATGTTTTAAAAGCTCATGGGATAGACTTAAAATATCAACAATCTTAGTAATAAACTGACTGTTTCTCATGGGACAGACTTTAAATATCAGCAGCCTCAGAAACAAGCAAACCTAATATATAACCTAGAAAACCAGTTGGGCTGAGTGCAAATATTTACTCTTCAAAATCTAATTGCTAAGATGGACTCCCTAGACATCTCTTTCAACATGTATCAATCATCAGTAATTTCAGAAAAAAAGTAACTCCAAATTTTTTCTTTCTTGACTGCTACACTGGTTGTAGAAAAGTAGGTCTTTACTGAATAGTGGCTTTCCTTTCTACTTAATATTTTCAAAATCGAGACAGCAGACATTTAATGAATAAACTTAAATATTAAAGTGTTCACAAATTACACATGTGCTGTTTTGACAGGTATGAGATTACTTTAAAATAATGTTTCATCACTGCATACTCCATTTTATTGTAATATATTAACATTTTGCAGCCAGTGAGTGTTGTTACACAATATGGTGTTAGGAGACATTTGAGTACCTAATTCGGAGACTTGATAATTACACAATGCAAAATTACAGAAAGGATATTCTAGAACCTTCAAACAAGATTTCTCCCTTGCATGCGTATCAGGGTTTCCATCTAAAAATAAATTTACTATCACAAACAAAACAGTCATAATCCCTCATATTCGTGCTTTCAAATAGGTACAAATTGTACTTTTCCTTTGGAAATGTTTACAGAGGGAAAAAAGAAATAGGTGGCTAGCACTGTGATTTACAACACAGAACAGCAAATAATTACAGCAGACATTTGGAAAACCACCAATGTTTAAGAGATTTTTCAGTTGTTGGCTAAACAACTGCAAGTGTCTTTGCCAAAACTAGAATAAAATGTCTAATCAGAAGTGACTCTTGCATAGAGAAAATAACTCATTCACTAATCTATTTTAAGAAGAAAGATTAACCAATTATAGAAAACACTGTGACTACATTGATTCAGTTGCACAACTCAGTTTTCAATTCCAATCTCATTCAGAGTTTACAAACTCAATCCCATGCTTTAGCAAATAGAAAACCTCTTCTTCCTCCAGTGGTTCACCAAAACAGAGTTCTAGAAATTAAAGAGTGTCCTAGGCAAGAAATTCTGCGCCATTTGACTACATACATTTTCAATATTTCTCCTAGGGAAATACATGAGTTACAAGCTTATTATTCAACAATTGAGACATGTCCAACTGTATTTAAACATTAAGAGACTCAATGCTATCAATAAATTAATTTCTGCATTTTCTTTTAATTAGTTCTTCCCATGAAAAATTCACCATGAATGAGTCACTGAGAATGGCAAAAACATAGAAAAGTTCATTTAGAAGTGGCTTAATAAGAAACTTCATGAGAACACAGCAGAGGTATCATTGTATGGAAAAAGGTGTGTGTGTATATAAATGCACACACATAGATCTATAATATAACAACTGTTCCAATTGCCTTGGAGCAAAGAATGTTTTAGGAATATCCTCTGAGGGAAAATTACTAGCTTGTCAGTAATGCAGAAACTATGTCAGAATATATAGAAATGTAGGGAATTCAAGTGAACATGTGAAAAACAAGGAACCTTTCAAACATGATGGTTTAAGGATGTATAAAAGATAATTCAAGGTAAAATAGGTAATCCTGTTTCAGTTAAGGTTAAATGACAGTGGTATGAGACATGATAAAATTTCAATATGCAGAGAAATATAAGTCATATTTAAAAATATGAGTATGTAGTATTTGAATTTATGTCTTGGATATGTACCAAAAGGTAATTTGAACTCAAGATCTTTCCAGAAGATATAAAAGCTGCAGATGCTCTAAATCTTCAAAACAGAAATCAACAGCTTTCTGAGATGCCTCCAATTCAATGCATCCCAAAGCTAAAAAAAAAATTACTTTAGAGCATGTATATGTAGGCAACCTTATGCTATTTCAATAGAGCAAACAGCTCTAAAAGTAAAGGATTCTGCTTCAATTTATCAGATTGATTTATCGCACAAAATATTAAATTCTTGTGCCAACAAAATAGCAAAATTAATTTATCACCAAATGCATAGCAAAACTGTTTTTCCACTTGAAGAAAAAAAAAAAAACAAACACCAAAAAACATAATTTCTACTAACCTTCAGGATCAAGCAGTTTCTCTATTCCCAGGTGTTGCCTGGCTATGTTGAATGCATGGTCTAATCGTTGTACAGGTGACTGCTGAGAAGCAACAGCATTCCAATCAAATAGGTCTGGTCTGAAGTAAAAATAAAAGGAAGAATAAGTTTCTTATTTTTCTGTCTTACATTTACTCATGTACTTCTAAAGCTAAGCATTGGCATCAACTTTTTTATTTTCAGAATGAAAGATCATGCTAATTGGCCCTGGGACTAATGAAGCTCGGTTTCTAATGGGTTTGTATTCTGTTCTCATCCATACCCACCACAATCACATCGTCCATATTTCTTATTCTCCTCCAAGTCCCAACAACCTGAAACCTCATATCCCTGGACCCCTGCTGCTCTCCCCCACAGCACTGGGCTCCTGTCACTGCCCACAACGCCCACAGCACACTGGCTCCTTCATTCCAGCCCCAAACTGTGCTTGAGTGGGAAGTGCAGGTGCTGTGGCCATGAGCAGGACTGGCATGTGGCAGGACAAGCAGGATAGAACTGCTGAGGCCATCTGGGGGCCTTTCCCCAGCCACCAGTCTTTCACTTCAATTTATATTTCTAAGAATGCAATTGCTTCTGAGATTACCAGCTCACTGTTATATCAGAATGAAATCACTCAAGAGGTTAAAAAAGTCATAGAATCATAGAAACATTTGGGTTGGGAAACACCTGTAAGAACAGAGTTCAACTCTTATCCTAACACTGTCAAGTCACAATTTATGTGCTCTTACAGGAAAAGACAGAATGACCAAAACTGAATTATAGCTCAGATGCACAGTCTGGGATGTTGTATTAGCAGCTGCACTGTTTGCAGTATAAATAATGTCAGTACAGCACCATCTTTGGCTTTTCATCTGAGACTTATCCATTAGGAAATCAGAATTTGTTATCAGGCACTCTGGAGAAATAAAGTTTAATCAAATACCTTGTAATTACTGTGCATGTAATATGAAGAAAAACAACTATGCTATTTATGACTTCAATACAGTGCTCTAAATCAGAGGACATTTAAATGTATAATTTCAACTAGAGATAAATCAAACACATTATTTACACAATTTAAATTTTCCAATTAATGACAGATTTACTCACATTTTTATTAATTTTAGGAGTTAATTTTAAATAGTCTCATGAGTTATAATAAATGAAAAAAGTGTTCACTGTATCATATTGTAATACTGTCAGGAGAGTAGAGAAAAAAATGCCCTTTACCTGGCAGTTATTCTCTAGTTATGTACCTTTGCTGCCCAATTTTTTTCTGAGAGGAGAGTGATTTACATAGAAACAACTAAGCTATCCTAAGTTATTTTACTCCTCTCTGCATACATGCTTAAATATTAGAGTTTTCTCCTTCCCACATGCAGAATAACCCAAATGCTAATTAATGGTAATTTAATGTTAAATCTGGCTGAGAACAGAGTGCATAAGGGAGAGGAAACTTAGATAGTAATCTCTGGGTTTACTCATGAATTGATTAAGTCAATGATCCCATAGACTGGTTTGTTTACTAAAACACAGACGTGCAAAATACACACTAGATGCACATAATTAGTAAAAAATATTTTTGGCCATTCTCCTTTAACTGGGGGTGGAATTACCATTGTTCGATGCAGTCTACATGATGCTGTATTTTTCATGTATAGATAAATAGTGTTCAGAGCCAACCAGGTATTGCTGAAATGTGCTTACACAAAAGACCTTCTCTGTTTCCTTTCGCTCTACCTCCCTCAAACCACGGGGGGATGGATGGGTGAGAAACTGGGAGAGGACACAGACAGGACAGGTGACCCAAGCCAGTAAAAGGGACACCCCATGGCATATAACTTGCTCAGCCATAAATACCTGGGTAAAGGAAGGGAATGAGGTTTGGGGCAGTTTGTCTGGAAAGGTGTCTCCTGCTTGAAGAGTGGCTGGGCTTCGGTTGTTTTTCTATTCTTTGCTCCATGTATTAAAAGAATCTCTATTTCGACTCAAGAGTTCTCTTGCTTTCATTTTTCCCATTCTCTTCCCTGTGCTGGAGGAACAGAGGGTGAAGCAAGCCAATGGCTGTTGGGTGCTCAGCTGCTGGCTGGGGTCAAGCCACCACAGCCCCTATAACTTATTCTGCAAGCACACGGATATTACTAACATCCTTATCTCCAAATTTAATACTAGGCATAGGATGCACAAGCTCACACAGCAAATTTAGCTAAGAGAACACTGTAATAACTACAAAACTGTCTATTTTGGCTGTCTTAAAAAATTTGGCAAGGATGTGTTGCATCTATACTACATAGACTAGACTGTAAAAAGATTATTTGGTAAGAAGAGCCTTTAGGACAAGGAGAGGAAAGAATTGTATCCAAGGGACTACCTCCCCCTCAATTTTTTCATTTTTTCATTTTTCTCTTTTAATTTGGCTTAAAGCTCTAAGCACACCTGCAATACTCAGAGCAGCACACTATCTTCACATAATCATTCCTTGTTTGGTGATACAATATTTTATATCCAGGAACATACTTTTAATCAATCAGGATTCCACTGGGCAAGAGCATGAATATTTACAATTGCTCCTTGAGGAATGTCACAATATTGTCTTACCCCTCCTGAGAAAACTTCTGCCATGATTAATAATATTTTAGATAGTCAATTCCAGCTTTTCAGTTGGATAATCCAGGAGGGGATTTTCAAGTTAACGTACCAAGACAGTCTAAAATTATTATCATGACATCTGTAGACCTAGGACACTCAATATAAGACACACATAGTTTTTGGTTAGTTTGTTTTGTGGTTTTTGTTTGTTTTTCTTTTAAAAATCAAATAGTTTGGTTTCAAACAACATCATGTCTTAACACCTGAGTTTAATCTGTATGCTGCCAGTGTAGAGGCCATACAGCATCTCTCTCCACTCATTACAGATTGCAAAGATTTGAACCCTCTGAGACACAGTCAGAAGAGAATTAGTAAGCTTTAGTATGTCATTGTCAGATTCCTTATCAATTTTCTTAGTATTGCACATAAAGCAGACAGCACAGATTCAAAGACAACTTACAAGTACATGGCCACCTACTGCAACTCAGGTCTGATAAGCACCAATTTAATTCAAATAAAAATAAATTCAAAAAGCTCTTTCTAGGCCATCAGCATTTAACTTTCCAGATCTTCCCTTTGTTGAAAGATTCTGTTGCTATACACATTTCCATAGCTCTATCACTAGTATAACAGTGTCATAATATCAGCTTGAAGCAGCAGCTTCCCAGTGCTATGTGTCAGGATGTTGCATTGGGTGTATTTATGTAGAAATACTGCCAAGTGTGATTGTGAGAAATATTATAGACTAGAAGATCAATAATTGTGGGAAGTGGAAAATAGCTTTTGAAAATCCCCAAAACAACACTGAAAGTGATTTTCAAATTACAGCGCTTATTAGCTAAGAAGTTTTAAATACAGAAGTGAGAAGGTATTAAATAGTTAAGGAAAGAAATTAAATGGAATTCTGATTCTCTGCCTTAATTTGTCCTCTGACAAATAATTCAAATGTTCAAATAATATCAATAGAGATGAAATTTATTCTCATCTCTGCAGTTTGGGTCTTGTCTGAAAGGGAGCAAACCCAAGGAAAAATAACTAGCATTTGTCACTCCTCTTGTTGAAGAGTAGAGCCACACACATTTTTAAAGAATTAGAATTAAGTAGAACATGCTGAACTTTATCTAGCCATTCACCAATCAGCTCAAACAGCACCAGTCTTATATCAGTTTAAAATGAGACCATAGAAAGCCAAAATTGAAAGGATTGAAGGATTCAATGGAGAAGTTTACATCGTAAAAATCAAAATTTCTATCAAACATAAGGTATTTTTTGTACCAACAGCTCTTTTGCCTTACTAGTGGAAATATCAATAATAAAAACAAAAAAGATAAAAGAGAAAACAAAACTGAAATTTTTCAAAATATATTTTCAAGAAAAGTAAATTAAAAAAGAGACTCCCTACATCCTCTCTAACCCCCATTTACAACAGAACGAGTTCAGCCAGAATGAGAAAATTTAATCTGGTGTATACTATAGACAAACAAATCCTGACAGACATCTATGTAAAAATTAAAGTAATGGATAAGAAAAGCAACAGTTTTCCATTACTCTAGACATAAAATTTTCACATTTAGATCATAAAATTTTCCATCTCCATTTCAAAAGAAAATTTCCGTACTTGTTGCTTTAGCTTTCATACAAGAACATCTTGTATATGTCTTTAGAACTCTCACAATTAAAAAAGGTCAGGAGAGAGCAATTGATACATAACCTAGTAATTTGATAAAAAGAGATTATTTTCATAACTCTTCATCCCATTGTTTTTGCTTTTACTTTTCCTACAAGGTACTGAAGAAAAACCTTTTTTTGCCTCTGTTCAGTACCTCTTTTTAAGGCCATTTTCCTTCCCTCCTCACTCTAGCACCCTGAAGCAGAAACAGCTGCAGTGAAATGCTCATTTGCAAGGCAGTCACCTGGCCTAAGTTCAAGCATTTTTAAGAAGCAAGGAGGAAGGTAATAAATGCCACCTGCTCCCACTTCAAAATCCTGGTTAAAGGGCCAGGGGAGAAAAGGAAAAGAGCCCCAACGAAGTGAGAGGAAAGAGGTAAAGCTCTCTCTGATATCCACCTGGAGGAAAAAGATTAAAATAAGTAAATAGGGTAAGATCTTTGTGTATGGTCTTCAACTGTAGAAAGACTGACCTCAAAATATTTTAGCTTCTGTATATTCCTAGGGTGATGATGCCACTCCACAGTTGCTGCCTTTCAGTTCAATGCAGAATATATCATTCAAGAGATCATGTGCCAAGCTTATATCTGGAAAATTCACACCCTGGACTCACTAATATGCCCTTGGAGGTTTCCCAGGTGACCTGTGTTCCACTGCTTCTTGAACTCAGTATTGAAAGCAATTGCTCAACAGCCTAAATATCCACAGAAACATGGTAATTACAGACATGGGAAAATCTATCTAAACTAACCCCTTCATAAAATTAGAGATATAGACCATTAGAAAAATCTGATCCGGTCAAAATTGCAGTCTGAAAGCTAGGGACTGGTGGGTTTAAAGGCTGTGAGAAATAAAGCTTCCCACTGCCCTCACAGCATACTATGTGGTCAGTGCTTCATGATAGTCTCTTACTTTTCCTCAATCCCTTTAAGGACATGCTTAGAAAATTCATCCAGATCCAAATTTCACATTACTGTCTGAACCTCTTAAAAAAACCAAAACTACAAACCAAAACAAACAGTCACCTGTTCATCACTGAAAACATTATATAAAAGAAATGAAAATATCACCATGCATAAAGGAAAGGGATTGGTTTGGAAAATAAATAGCTTTAATGCCACCACAAAATCTATCCTCACTTTTAGAGAGTCCAAATACTATGGAGAAACTTTGGGTAGCATCACTCTTCCAGTGTTGGAGAGATTTTTGATGTTTGGGGTTTTCTGATGGGTTTTGGAGGTTTTTTGGTTTTTTAAGTTCACTGTATGAATTAAATATAATACCTGTTTTACAAACTATAGCTATCCTTTCCTATGACTAACTCCACTTCCTTTCCTGTCAATGCAGAGGAATAAAGTTAGAGGATGAAAGGAAAAAAGAAGAGAGGATCTGGACAAAACATTATGGAGATCAAGAAAATAGACAAGAAAGAAATGGAATAGGAGAACTGAAGAAATAGGGAATTCTGGGGGAAAAAAAAACTAACTGGAAAACTTGAACAGGGAAAACAGAAAAGCTAAATTCAGAAGTGTTTGTCATCAGAGTGTTTATCATTCTATGTAAGCAAACCACAAAATATTTATAAAGCATAGGATGTGTGAGACACCAGGTTTCTCTGAGAATTCATGTAAATCACTCTTGGAAAACTTTTCTTCAGTGTATATTCAAACTGTCCTCTTTAGACACTAAATCCAAGGCACTCTGACACCCAACAATTCTCTAATGTACCTACATCTTAGAGTGATTGAATTAGACTCCTTTAGAGAAGGTTTTTATTATTATAGGATACAGTTAGGAGTTCCAGAGTACTGAATGTCCTAGTGTACCTATTTAACTGATTCCATCTGGAATCCTGAAGGACAATTCAGTGTTCCCACACACTGAACATCAAATGCAAAGTAAACAAAAATCAAAAATCAGTGGTTCATCTTAAAAATTACTGTATTAGGGCTTTGGAGGAAATGAGGAAATGAAACTTTTGCAGAGAATTTAGTGATTGAAGTCCAGAAGATGACTGGTGTGTCTTGGAGACTTGCCTCCATGAATCTGACTGAATACTTGCCATTTCCCAGATAAGAGCAGTAACTACTGGGCAAGATACAAGACTTCTGTGGAGTATTTCTTCACTTCTATTGAAAATAGGCTCACTGTGCAGAAAGCTATGCAAGATTTATGGCAGCAGACAGAAAAAGAGTAAAAGCAGGCTTAAGTTTTGCAGACCTGAATTACAAAACATGAATAAAGAGCATAAATTCCAGTAAGCAGGAAATAAATGTTCATCTGGTGAACTTTGCACTGAACTGAACACAGCAGTGCATAAAGTCTGACACAGGACACAGAGATCTGTCTAGACAATCCCAGTGTGGTTTACAGGCAGCTGCACTCCCCAGCCAGGGACTGATCCTGAAAGAGTTCCTCTGTTCAGACTTCTGAAGCTATTCCTACAGAGAAGGACAAAAAGGAATTGCTGATTACTGATTTTCAACACCAGGTATTACATGGTCCTGCAGAGAATGCAGTCTGAATATCTGAGTACCAGATACCCTAATCAGGGAACAGGCAGTCTGATATTGTCTCTAGGTGGAAAGGTGTTGTGGAAAGATGAGTGGGGATAAAAATTAGAGGAAACTGAGAAGTTATATTCACATCCTAAGAGAGGTTAGAATAATATGGAAATTTTAGGGGAAAATACACTTGTGGCTCCTTGGATGGAATGCAGCTGGTGTGCTTGAAACCTGTTCTAGGATGATTCCCTACATGGTGGGATTGTTTGTCAGTTTCCCGTTGTCTTGGCGTTTGAGAGCCCTCCTCACCATCATGTCTTTGGCCTCAGCTGCCACGTGGAGAAGCATGAGGAAACAGTCACCATCCTGTCTTTGTCTGGGGAAGCCACATGACCTCCAGGGAGTGCTCATCATCATCTTGTCCAGGCTGCCAAGTGGAACTAAGTCAAGGGGGTGACCATCTTTTTTTGTGAGAAAAACAGGCTCTCTTTCTGTATACTTTTGTTATTATTATTGCCATTGTTGCTGTGCATTTCTTATTCCATTGCTGTTTGCTTTCAATAAATTGTGATCCCAACCCAAAGTCTGCTTTTGTTCCTCCATTGCCAGAGGGAGCAGAGGGAAGGGAGTAGCTTATATAGAGTTTATTATCTGGATGGTGTTTAAACCACTACACGGTTAAAAAGTTCAACTCCCTAATAACTTGAGCAGTCAGCAATCTTGCAGGACAGTCCCCTTTAAGAGAGAAGTATAATAGGAGGAGAAGAGAAGTTAGGAGGTTTATCAGGTTGGAAAAAGCAATCCTGCTTCAGAAGTAGCAGTGGCAAGAACCGAGTCTTTTAGATGGATTGACTTACACCTCTTCCTTAAACCACGCACACAGAACCCTCGGAGGACTCTGAATCTCTAGAGATGGAGTTTTATACAGCATAGACTAGAAGAAGGCAACTTCTGAGAGAGGCTAAGAACTCAAATTAGTTGGTGGAATGACATTAAAGGTTCTGAAAATAAAGGCTACCTTCTACAGCTGCGTCCTTGTGAGGCAAATCCATACTTTCAATTCAGCAGCAATGAGAGGCTTTCAACAGACACCTCATTTTCCCTCTTTAAGTACCCACAGAAAAATCTCCTTCTCCCTCTGGGACAACCTCAAAGGCTTAGCTGGGATCTACTCCTTGCTCTTCTCAAAAATTTCCAAGCCTGTACTCTTTGAGACTATCTTCTTGATATAAACACCGAAATTCCAGGAAAGGATCTGAGCTGTGTATATTTGGTCATGCTGTGAAAAGCTCTCCCTCCATGACAGGATTTAGTATGACACAAAAGGCAGCACCCAGATCAAAGCCAACAGCTGATCATTTAAAAGAATGCTGAAACACCCACGGAACAGATAGGCCATCCTCAATCCCTGCTACAGCCATCTGTCACAAGCTCACTGGAACAGAGAAAAGCTGCTTTTCCTACCTGTGGCTGTGGAGGAGTGCGTTGAAAGCCAATCCATCAGACCAGCTAGTGGTGAAATTGGTGACGTTGACCTGCGGGTAATTGCGAGTCGATTGACGGACCCAGCTCAGCAGAATCATCTCGCTGTTTGTCTGCTGCAGCCCAGCCATGATGTTTTTCATTACATCTTTGACCTGCAATAAAAGAATTTGATCAATGATTGAACTTATTAAAAACTGACTATTTCTCTTCTTGAAATTAAAAACCATCAGTAAAATAAATTTCAACCTTAAAGATAAACACCTAAGTAATTAAAGGACATATTGGTTTTCACAATGTAATGACAGCAATCAATTCTGAATGTTTAAAAGACAACAGCTACTGACATGCCCTGAATGCATTCCTCCCTGTGCCACAGGTGAAGCAGGGACAGAGAAGGCATATTTATTAGCATCCCTTGTGGTAACAGAGTTCTTTCAAATTAAGTAATTCTCCTTGTGGTTTTCTTTGATCTGGAAATACATCCTTAGTTATATGATACATTACAGCAAAAGTTGATAAAATGATGAATAGCCTTTTCTCTCATTGATGGAGTTGAAATAGCACCAAGGCAAAATAAATTTCCTCAGTGCACAGTAGATAATGTTTTTGACTTAAAAGTGCAAACTATATTTGCATATATGCACTTGATGAAAAGTCAATTTCACTGCATGCATTAAAAGAGCATTCCATATGTTTCAATTTTATTATTTTTAATGAAGTTAATATTCCTTTTTCACTGGAGACAGCCTACCAATCTACAGTTATTATTTTACAAAAAGCCTCAAGGCTTTTATAAATATTATCCTGGAGTTTGACAGAAAGCAGTAGATTTTTTTTTATTTCCGATCAATTTCTGTACTAGTAAAAGAGCACATAAATCTTCTATTAAGGGTTATTTTCCTGTAAAGTAACACCTTTTAATTCATTGCTTTCTCCATATATCTTTTAGAATAGCAGATGTTTTAAAATATTCCCTAGGATATAGTTTAACTATGAAGTTGCTTATTGCTGCTTATTCAGTTAGGGAATATTGCACTTCATTGTCATTTTCCCCTTGAATTGCTCTGCCGCCAGTATCAGTCAGTTAAAGAACAACACTCAGGGCAAAATCTACTTTATGATAAAGGGTGGACCACTTTGAAACTGTAAAATTGTAAGATGATATGCAGAAGCTGTAATCTGAAAGAACAGTCAACAACAAAAACAATTAATTATTGTGATGTAGAAAAAACAGAGATAACCTCTTATTGTTGAGTATGGAAAGCTGCTCGCTACTTTCACAGTAATTAATTCAATCATTTGATTTTGTGAAGATATGAATTACTGAAATAACATCTTGGATTTGCATCCCAGATGAATATTGCCCAAAGAGTAACAGTGCCCTTAATTTTCCTTTTGATAATTAGGTGTAAACATTATTCAACATGTTATTAGTTTCTAAGATGGAAGGAGAAATTTTTCCTCTTTAAATTTCATGGGATATATTCCTGACTTTAGTCTTAGATTGTAATTTTCACCAATGAAAATTAATATAAATTCTGTCAGATAAGCATAAAAGCCTTTTATAGTTGTCTCCATTTTTTACATCAGAAGGAAGAAAAAATGTGTAATAAAATTAGGAAATATATTCTTTATTTTTGCTTCATACGTCTAAGTGGATGTTTTGAATTTCTTGACAATATTTTTAATGTCTTTATTTTTGAGAGATGCCAAAGTAGATTTATATAATGTAGCAAGAAGCTGAGATTTGGCCTCTATATTCCCAGGCACCTTGACTAGTATAAAAATACAGAATTCTGTTTTTTTTTTTTTTCGTTAATCTGGATGCTAAAAAAGAAGAAAACTTTTGGAATTAGCATCTATTGCACCAAACTTAAAAAATACGAAAGACTAGAAAATACTGTCACAGATAAGGAGACTTGTCCAAGCTTAGATTTCATTCTTCATTGTTAATTTTATCATATGCTTATATTTCCAAGGAGAGTTTTCTGAATATTATAAGAAAATTCTAACTTTTAAACAATACAACAAACATTATCGTTAAAGGATAGCTGAATGAATGCAAGAACACCATATTTAGAAATAGAAAGGTTCATAACACAGAATTGATTATGTGTTTGAGCTGATATCAAATAGAAACGAGCTATGTCTATGAACAGAGATTAGACAAAATTAGTAAAAAAATGGGCCATCATGAAGATAATTATTCAGATGAATTGAGGTGATGAATCCAAATCCAACATTTATTTTTACTTTTCAGTAAATGAATAGAAAGCAGTTTCAAACTCACCTTGTTTAGTTAAATATGCTTACAGTAGATAAAGTTTTGCTCTCTTTTTACTGCATTTCTTTGCAACAGTGAAGATTGTTAAATTTATGATTTTTTGTTGCCTCTTAGGGAAAGTTAGACATTTAAAAGAACAGAGTAAAAGGGTCTGATCTCATTCGGAATTCTGAATTCTTCCTTCCTCTTCAGTGAGAATTTGTGGGTAACTCTACTTCTACAGCTGGAGCCACCTTGTCCACCTTGGTGTCCTGAGGGGCACTGCCATCCCAGCCCAGCTGTGCCCTTGGCAGCACCATGCCATGCTCTGCAGGCACAGCACCACACTGGCTGCAGGATGGCTGGTCCTGGAACATCAGTGCCTGAGCACAAGAGTGCTGGCTGGCATTTTGGTGAAAAGGAAGCTTTTTGAAGGCTTCTCAGTTAAGATGTACTGCTGGAAAAGTGGCACATAGAGATGTGCTCATGTCAGCCTGAAGAGCTTTTCAGACAAACTCCCTCAGCATCCAGGCTCAAATACTGCAGCTATTTCAAAGTGCCTCTGCCTCATGCTGTCAGGTGATGAGTTGACCTCTGCTGTTCATTTCTTTCTAATGCAGTGTATCCTGGCAGGACACAAAGCTTTCAGGTGCAGGAAACTCTGACTTCCAGAGCACAGATATTCTTGCTCTTCCTTGGGAATGGACATATGCTATGTAATAAGATTAAATTTCGATAGAAGCAGGGGGGAAAGGACAATACAGACATTCCTGAGATGGCTTCTGAAATGCCAGGCTGCCAAAAGGAAAGCTGTGGACAGAATGAGAGCACTGCTACTCTTGTCACCATATGGAGACAGTGGCCAAAAGCAGCATAGCCAGCCCTGGCCACAGCAGCAATGGACCTTTGATCTTCCCACTGTGGGCCATGTCCTGGAATCTGGAATGTGCTGCTGAGTGTGTAAGAGGACAAGGAACACAGCAAGATCTCAGGTTCACACTGAATCTCTTTCACCTAAAACCAGCACTCAGGCATGTAACATTCTGTAAGACTGGCACTTGGCTTCAGTATGCCAGACCCTAAAGAAGAGGGAGGGAAGAGACAATTAAAAAAAAAAAAAAAAAAAAAAAAAAAAAAAAAAAAAAATCCTGTTCTCAAAGCAAAAATTTTTCATTTTTCCTAATAAAATAGGAACCTTACATCTCCCTGACAGAATTACTTAGCATTTTTTACTTGCTAGATTTCAGGTATTCTGACTGCATAGATTACATTTTTATAACTAGAACCACTAAATCTTTTCAAATACATTTGATAGAACACTTTTAAGGACATTTTCATAGATATTCAAGACACCTATCAAAGTAAAGTATATTCTTTGTTCATCGATTCAAGGTGGATTGACAGAAGCATTTAATTTCCATAATCAAAAATCATAATTAAGTAAAATGGTAATTCATATTCAAATACTGATGTGCACAATAACCCTGATGCTTTTATTAAGTCTCCAAATGAGGCTGGCAGGCTGGTGAAATGCCCCCTCTGAAATATTTTCCTTATGTATAGACCTATTATTTTATGTTTTTTCCCAGAGAAAGTCAAGATTTGGTCCAAATAATTTTTGCTAGAGGTTTTCTTTCATGCTTTATATGAAAATAAATTCACTTCTAAAAACATAACAATTTACACACTGCCATATAGAATGCTTTTCCACTCTTAAGAGAGTTTATCAAATATAACAGTTCAGAAATTAATAGTTTTCCTCTGTTTCTACTTATATGCTAATGCTGCAGTGAGGCTGGGATCACAGAGCTGTGAGAGTAGCTTCAGGAAAATAGAGTCTGATGGATTCAGTACTGTAAAGAGCTTTGGCAGCAGGTGCTCGACTCAGAACGACGGTTCCATTTCAGAGAACCTTTTAATAATAATCTGAATAAAAGAGGCTATATAAGAAAGAACACAATCACCACAGGGGATACAGAAAGCCATGAAATTTCCACTGCACAGAGATGAGAGTGGCAACAATGGGTCAAATCCTGTGTGCTGCAGTGCCTCTACCACCCCTACCACTGCAGTCCTCAATGAGACTGCTGATACCCATTTGGATTGGTACTGGCATTATTCCTTTTTTAAAACTAATTTTAAATAAAGAGGTTAGCATTGTTGTAAGAGACCATCATGTTGTCATGTGTAAGTACAGTTGTGTCCTTACATGGTCCTGGCTGCAGGACATGAAAGTGGAAAAGCTTCTTGCTTGTTCATCTACAACAACACAAGTGTTCACACAAACAATAATCTCATATTTTTTTCTGTTCTTTGTTTTAGATGTAGACAGATGAATTTCCTTTAAGTTCCTAAGATCGTCTCAGGATCTTCAGAGGCAGGTTTGCACCAACAAACACAAACTACACAAGCATGCACTAAATCAAATTGCCTGTGTATTCCTATTTATTTGTCTTTAGGCCTTCCACAAACTAGAAAAAAATATAGTGGTCTTGGTATTTTACCACGCTGAGACAAGTGGTAGATAAGTTTGGTGGCCCTGACCCTGTATAAACTTATTGTGTTTCCAGCTGCTTGTTGCCAGGGACAATCTGTGATAAGCAAACCAAAAGGAAGAAGAATTTCTTAAGAAATTTACAGCTGTGTTTCACCATAAATTCTGTCAGGATGTAAGATCATACCTAGGAGCAGGGCAGAACAATCACAAACATAATCTAGATCATGCAATTAGCTTTAAAATTTGAAAGAAAATCCAGAAAAGAACAGACTTTCTCCACAGAGCTGTAAATAAGCAAGCTTATTTTGAACTCATCCAGTACTTTGAGGGTAATAGGCAGTAAACGAACAGCTCCTGAGTGTTTTTGGTTTTTTAAGGAGAAAAGCCAAAATATAAATCTGCCATTTTTTTTATTATTATTTTTTAAAATTACTTATCATTAAGCAAAAGGAACAGGGTTATTGCTTAATAATGCTTTCTTGTTGCCAATCAGGTATGATCTACTCTTAAGAAAAAAACCTAAAACTGAATTCTAGATAAAATAGAATCTTATTTACAGTAATTTGAATAAAAAGGTGCAGGTCACTTTCAGTACTTCATGACTAGAACAAAGTGAAACACAGTAATGCAAACTGATTTTTGCCTTTTTGCTTTTATATATTCTCATATATTTGTAGCTCTGTAGCATATTATTGTATAACTACATGGATTTGTAGCAAGCTTTTCACCTACCCTGTTAGACAGAAAGACAGAACAGATTCCTAAAGGCCCCAGTCCTATCTGGGGACCAAGGTTAAATCCTCTGGGAACCAAGGTTAAAACAATATCTTAAGAGATTTTCTTATAAAGTATAGTTAGTATCTAAAGGGGAGGGTTCTGGAAAAGGGTGGAACCAATGGGGGAAATTACCTAAACTTATAAAACTGTATTTGTCTTATGTGGGGTGGGCATTTTTCTATACCTGCTGCTGAGGCCTCCAGTTAAAGACCAGATTTTCAACTACCTCCTATACTAATACTGCCTCAAAAGGGAGTTATTTCTAGATCTTTAAGGCATCACAGAACACCAGGGATTGACTAAACTTGGACTGAATCATTATGACTATGCTGACAGAGTCACACTTTTAATCACTGCTTTGTAAATATGATCCCTGGACCTTTCATCCACAAGTAGTTCAAGCTGAAGCCATGGGTACCATCACAGCTGCCATCACAGTTATCACTAGGCTCAAGATGAAGTTTGAAATTAATCACTTTTGCATTGCAAACAAAAGGTTTTTTGGTTTTGATATGGCAGAAAGCTCATCAGGCTACCTGTGTCTTCTGTGTGTCTGTGCAAGCACATGTTAGGAGGAATGGTGGGAATGATTGAAAAGAAATTAGTAAGTACACAGCTATTACTAAAGCACACCTTCAACACTTTGCTTCAGGATAAAATATGAAGAAAACAAAATATTAATTTGAACATAATTAGTCATCTCAGTCTCTAATTTATACAAATTAAAATAGAGTGATTCAAGGATTATTGGCAGAAGTTGTATAGCTAGGTATCATATTCCATCTGCTCTTAATAAGTAATTTAGTACAATTTTATGCAATTAAACTAGGAATATTGAAACAGGAGACAAAAGAAATGAGTTAACTATCTGCAGCTTTTCTCTGTTGTTGTCGTCCTGTAAAATTAGAATAAAAATGTTCCCTACTTAGATGAATGATATACATCTGATTTTTGCTATTAGTGTTTCAGTTTTAAAGTCTTTTAAGCTTTGTTTCCCATCAACTTTTCTGGTTATTCTACATAAAACTTGTAGATCATTGCCTGGGGAACATAGTCAACAGTAATAGACAGACTCTTAGGCCAGATTCCTACAAACACATGGATTCAGAGCATAGAGATGCTAGAACTTTTTGAATTTTGATTTTACTGCCATCTCAGAATTTTTTTAGCTAAGCATCCTCATCTACCATGCTGCTTTTTTATGAGATCCATATCACAAAACCTCCTTTCTCTCTAAAGAAAAAGGAAGCGAAATGAGGCACATCTGCTTCAATAAATAGGCAGTCTAGCAACTTTTTAGTGTTCTAAAAATAATTCTTGGCAGGATGGGTCAGCAACAAAAAGCAACTGATGTGATTATTTCGTTAAAATAGAGAAGTCACTCTCTCTAAGATACTAAAAAGAAATCCACACTGGCTTTGTTTATCCATTTTTGTTAGGGTAACATATATATAGTCTTGCAATATCTGACTGTGATATTACAGTCAAAAAAGTTTCTTCTAATCCTGTAAAAACTATTTTGTCTTCTTAATATTGTCAGTATACTTGATAATATGTAAGCAGACTGTCATAATACTTACTGATTTAGCACATTGCAATGCTTATGTTTACTCTGCAGGTGGTTGCTGGATGATAATGGGGAAAAGATCAGTGGAATAAAGGTATTTCACAGGAAGCAATGAGCAGTGCCACTCACCTGCCAGTGGAGGATTATATTCCAGATCAAACCAAGAGTCAGCTTATGATTTCCATCCACAATATCTGAGCTCCCTATATTTACCAAATCAACCTATATAGAAACAAAAAAAAATTGTAAAAGGTTAATAACAAGCATAAGAGGTTGGAAGGAGATGACGAGATAGGCTAAGGAAAATCTCCCACTTGGCTTTTGGTGTTCCATAAACACACAATTCACATTTATAATTGGCACAATTAATGCTCTGGGAAAAACCAGCAGTGATCTGGAAGCTCCTATTATTCCAGCTACAGCATGTTGTGAAACATAAAATGAAAAGTAATAGTTATAATAACTCAAATATATTTTATATTATGCTTTTACAATTACAAATCACACAAACAGAAGAAAAAAACCCACTACTCTACTCTGTTTTATACTTACCTTACATAATATAATTTTCTGAATGTTAACACACACATATCTAGGCACTTTAAGAACCTACAAACCCAAGACATTACATATTTAGATTAAAACATAACTTAATTTTCCTTAATTAAATTCTATAATATATAAAGAAATACACAGGATGTGTTCTGGCATTCAGATAAAGCAGTGATTGTGATCTAAGCAAGTTTTTTCCACAACAGTTCATCCATTAATGTTGTTTTCCATAATTCTATCATGCATTTGAAATTTCATAATGCATCATTATTTACCACCATGGAATTTTCCTTCCTCCACATGGGAAATGATCCTTCACCCTCCCCCACTTTTTATACTATCTGAATATAGAAGCCAAATTCAGGGTTATAAATGGAAGACTATAAGCTGTCCTGCATATTTGGATAGAATTGTGACTAAAATTGGTATCCTTGCTGTTTTATAGATTCAGTTTTTCATGGCCAGAACTGATGCTTTTTATGGCAAAGTACCCCATTCCTTCACAAACTACATTCCGCAGTCTCTAGTGCACTTCTGAGGTTATTTGAAGTTACATCTGCAAACTGACTTAAGATTTTCACCCTCAAAACAAACTGCTTTAGTTTCTTTTCTTTTTTTTTTTTTTTAACAAACCACAAATTAGATATTTATCAAGAAATTTAAAATGCTCAATGAACTCTTTTCTTCTTTTCTTCAAGAATTTGATATTTTGTACTAAAAGCACATGAGACTGGCTATTTATTCTAATCATCAATGCCTTGGGACATTTCCCAAATGGAACTTAGACTTTGCATGCTAAATTTAAATTGGAATCCCTTGCAGCAAATGGCAGTCTACCACGTTTATTAGGGCAGTGCCTGCATATTCTATATTTTTGGAAGTGGAAGCCTAAACACACAGAGCCCACATCTGTTTTACTGAAGCAGAGGAACATTGCCCAGATTACCACAGGGAGGTCCAAGCCTACACTGGAGAAACTCCTCACTCCTCACATCCCCCATGCTCCCCCTCAACCCTGTCACTTTTCTATGGAAACAAAATCCTGTGAAATGGATTGACTGGAAGCAGCAGCATTTTTCAGTGTTACTACCCAGATGACTACAGAACCTCAGAGCAAAGATGGAACGTATCAGAAGAAAATCTTAGACTTTATCACAAGCTTTAATTCACTTTAGAACCATTGGGAATGCATTCCTGAAGTCCCAGAGAAATAATTTGTCAAATTATTGAAGCTTAGGGAAACTATTTCAGAGGCAGGTCTTTTGACTTCATATTGACAAGATACAGTATATCTTCATATATACTATACTAGTTTTTATAGAGTTTACAAGGTTATCATTACATGGATATGATGGCCACTGGATGACCACTTCACTTTCTAAAACAATGGGGGTTTTTTGGAATTGGAATACTCTCTGTTTCCTTCCCAGATTTGAAAGGGACTACTACTGTGTCCTGAAAAATGAGTAAAAAAGCACACCAGTGAATTCAGCTGATAGGTACTGAATACTTCAAAAAGCTTTTTTTCTGATTATTTGAAACCAGTTATGCAATCAAAACCTTCTTGTCTAGTGTGAAAAAAATGTATTGATGATTTTTTTCCCCAAAAGTGTCAAATGCTGCAGATTTTGAACAATTTGAAGCTTTTTCTTCTATTTATTTACATTAAATTCCATTAAATAAAAAGGACAATCAAGCTGGAGGTCTTTATGTCAATCTGTTAAGGTCACTTTCATTTATGTACAAATCTTTAGGTGGATTACCTTAGATTTATAAAATCAATAACTTTATTCAGCATTTGAACTCAAGCATTAGTGACCCCCTGCAGCTATCAAGAAATCCAATATAATATATAGCACAGAATACATTATCTTTGTTTTGTCACCTCTTACTCTGAAGTTTAAGCAAGTGTTAGTTTTTTTGTTTTTTTAATTTATTCTTGAGGAGAGATATGCTAAAATTAGTTGGCCAGAGGAAATGTCTGCTAAAATTATGAGTCCATTAGAATGCCTGCATAAGGAAGATAATATGAGAACATTTAGTCAAGAATGATTCACAGGATACTGGCTTGAAAAATCAATCTTTACAAAGTGGAATTGAAAGTGATATTGATATGATTAGTGTTTTGAATAATGAGAGGCAGATGCCTTTGAAAGTTAACAAAGAAAATGTAGGAAAAGCCTTGAGTTTTCAGATTTCATAATTGTCAGAGATTGTGAAAAACTATTTTTATAGGCAGCATCTTATAGCCAGCTATGGATGACTTCTTGTATTTAATTTTTAAAAATTTCTTTTAAACACCATTCTTTAGAATAAAATCACGCAGGTTGAGCTGTCTTCAGACAGCACCCATTATAGATACATTAGCCAAAATTTGCTGGAAGAGGATTTTAAACTCCTTAAAACACATTTGACCATGATGCTGAATGACAAATTGTCCAATTCACATTGATAATGCTGCTTTGACTCCTGCACTTTTATACTATAGACCAAGGTGTTTGATTCAACACCTAAAAAGCATTTTGTGTGCTGTCTACAGGCTGTTCTGGTCCTACCTGGCACAATACTTACATTATTTCTCTGCAAAACATGGATTGCTTTGTTGACATTGTTCAGAGCATGAACTCTTGTGGAGCCCTTTTCTTTTGCCTATAAAGAAAGCAAACCAAACTTGACTGTCCAGAATGTAGAGTGCACTATATGTAAGTCAAATCTTATACTACACCTGTAGTTTTCTATTTCACAACTTTATGAGAACAGAATATTAACATACACTGGGCTTATGCAGCTTCCCAACATGAAATAAAGTCAATTGTGAAACAAACTGGATCCACAGTTAGCAGGTAATTTTCAGTGAAGGAATCATTGAAATGAATATAAAATTAGATAATTCCAGATTTTTTTTTAACACTATTGTCTACTGCATGGCACAATATAAGAACATTGCTATGGAAACTAAGCAGATAAGCATCATGTTGTTTAATATTTACAAGTATAACATCTCTGGATTTTGATTCTCAATCTCCCAGACTTCTTATGAGAAGATGCTGTACTTACAAAGTCCAATGAGGAACACAAGACAAGACATTAAAAAACTTGCATGACTGTGTTACTTTAGAATTTCCACATTAATAAGAGCAAGCAATTCTCTCTTTTAAGACAAGTACAATCAGACAAGGTGGACCATATGCATGAAATTATAAAACCATTCTAATTCTACACACTAGATTCTATTCCAGCTAAAATCCAGATATCTAAATGAACCTGCCTCAGTCTTGTTTCTCAGTGCTGCACTTAGTAAGTGCATAAAATAAAGTAGAATATTTTCATTTCAAGTACATGCCTCGCAGTGTTACTGTCTAATACAGCCTTTCTCACGTTTCCTCACTTTCAAATGAAACTGAAATCTAGTCAAGATCCCTAAAAATAGTTTCCACAAGTCCTCATCAATGGCAGAGATTAGTGAATATCACCTACTACAATTATCACAATTATAAGACTTCAATATACAGTAAATGCCTTACAAAACACATACAAGTTTTTGGCCTGTAAGGCATTCCAGGAGCTCCAGAAGTCTTCGTCCATCTCGAAAATCATTAAAAAGGTCTACAATGTGACGTCTTCCATACTGAAATGAAACAATCACTCTGGTTAGTTCAAATGCCAAAAACAATTAAAAACAGATCAGGAAGCTGTAAAAAGCCAGTGTCAGAATATATATATGGAATGTGAAACACAAAGCAAAAGAGGAAAATAACTTAAGCTCACAGGATTCTTTCACGTTTCACATTCTGTCTTAAATGGAGTTCTCTTGTTTAAGAGACAATGATGCTTATTTTATTTCAAGTATGTCATTATTTCAAACAAATAAGCCAGAACTGAATACTAATATATATAGAAAACAAAGAAGACTTTGCAATTAGGGTGCAAATCACAACAAAAAAAAAATTTAAAAAAAGGAAAAATAATTGGAAAAAAAAAAACAAAACAAACAACCAAACAAAGAAGGGGAGAAACAAGAAAAAAAAAACCCAAACACACAGGAAGTGATATAAAATTTAGTGCCTGGTAGGTGCTCCCTGTGTCCAGAAAAAAACCTGGAAGTACACAGAGAGAGATGAGCCAGACTTACTCTAGTCAGGATCATAGAAACATATCTATGTTAATAGGGCATGGAATTGTACTGGACTGTAGCCTCACTTCTCTAAGTGGCTGGCAGATTACTCACATTTTGTACTTCTCATCAGTGAAAGATAAAAGGAAATACTTGTGATTTTCCCCTATGATAGTGTTAAAAAAAGCCACTATTTCTAAAATTCAAACCAAGTTTCCGATCTGATGTTTTGATTAAAGCATGAAATATTAAAAATATAGACATAATTTTATTGTCTAGTCTCTGAGCAAGTTTTATGTGCACCTATGCATTTTTAGATATTTTTGTATGTATGACATCTATTGAGAACCACAATAAAAAGAAGTGATTAATTTGTGCCATGCAAAATAGTTTCAGATGTCCACATCTTTTCTAATTTGTGAAGTTTCATGGATACTTTGATTGATTTGAGAAGAAGTGTCTGTATTTTAATTTTCTAGAATTGATGCCATGCTGACCTACATTGTTCATCTTCCATTTTTACCACAGGACAACGTAAAATTTGGAATCCATATTATAGAGAAAAACATTTGCTTTCCTGTCAGCAATGCTGCTCTGGTACTCACTGCAATCCTCATTAGAGCTAGCTGGGAATTTTATGAAAAACATATTTTGTTAGGAAGTAGCAATTTCTTTGGAAGGTTACCTAAACAGAATACAGAATTAAGGACAGTATCCAGATCTAAGTTAATTTTTTCTCATCAATACGTATTTGTGGGTACAGCAGTGACTTCAGTGCTATTAGCTATTCTGCCATGACCTTTCTCTCTGACTGCACTCCTGAAGCAAAAGCTCCTTTCAAGCCCTTCATTTTTTGATAAGGCTTTGTTTCTGTTTCATGGAACAAACAAATCCACAACATCACAATTTTTCTAGAGCAGTGGGAATCCTTGTTTTCTAGACAGTTTTCACACTGTGCACAACACTTTCCAACTAAGCTAATTTCTACATAACACATATGCTGCCACTTTATTAAATAGCTGAAAACCAGTACTGAATAGATACATGTATGATTTACTTTCACTACTAAACACCTTGAATTACCTGTTTAAGTATTAATACCCAGCAACTCTATTTCCTGCCTCACATTGTGAAATGGTTTTATAAAAATGTTTTACATTATGGGATGAAAAATCATGTGCCATTATGCAAGTCAAGTCATGTACAGAATTCCTGCAGTTGTAGAACAAATTTAAAATTAAAACATGGAACTAAATCAGAGACCTTATTTTGTTCCCTAATCTTGCAGAACAAAAGTCATTTTTGCAGCAGGGAAACAGAAGATCTATGCACTTTAAGGGAGCTTTTTCACATTCTTTAGAAAGTTGGAGTGATCAATAGGCCCCTCTATAACACTATGAAATAGTTGCACCCATAATGCTAATGGATTTCTCTGGGAATATGAGCACAATGATATTTTGACAATGAGATATAATTATATTGGTTTGTATCATACAGAAAAAATAGAACTAGCCTTCAAAACTGCCTGTGTCTCTGTCTTTCCTCCTTTGTGCAGCATTTAAGCTATTCATAATGTTTATGTTGAAATCAATCTAGGCAGTCAAAAATTCTGTTTAACAAATAATACATTGTTTTGGACTTTTTTTTTTTTTTTTTTTTGTTTTTTTTTTGGTAAAGCTTTTAGAAAGAAAATAAAGACACGGCACAGTAGCATCCCCAACAGGACATATTAATTACAAATGTATTACAAGTAAACCTTAAACCAAAAGTTCCATTGATTTTTTTAGGGTCTTGGAAGTATACCTTCCATTAATCACAACTAAAAATACACTAAGGCACCCTACACTACATTCTAAACTGGAATGAAAATGTTCAGAAGTCTCTCCTCTACCATTTGTTATGCATGTTGATTTATTACTCACCCTATATTACAAACTTATCCAAAACCTAAGTTTAAAAAAATGCCCAGAATAGCTTCAGTCTGAATTGTTGGTTCTCACTCAATTGTCTTTCTTCAAAATCACAGTGATGGGAGAGATGGGGGAAACAAGAGTGAGAACAGGACACAGGAAGAACTGAACATACTGAATGTGCAGCATATAGCACAAGGTGACTTTTCATCAGAAGCAGAAATTCCTTTCTAGGAGTAGAATAAAATTAAAATCTAAGATAAGACTTTGTTAAAATCTGAATGGCTAGAAAGACTAGGGATTTAAGTATATGGCAGTTTTATATACAATTTTAATTTACCGTCTTTGAGTGAAATAAAGGTTAAAACAAAACTTTCTTGATTAACTGATAGAGGTGCTGGCTGCAACTGCTTATCTTCACACAACACAAGGGGACCTGAAGGAAATCCAAGGCATCTATTTTAAAAGAAAATTACTAAAAAACATGATACATACAGGAAGATAAGATTCCTGTTTTATTGTGGATTAAATTAACCTTCCAAATTAAATAATGACTGAAGAAAATAATTCACAAATTACACTGGTTTGGAAAAATAACCCGAAACTACCAAACTATGCCAAAGAACATTACCTAAAAACCACAAAAGCTGGTGAAAAGGAGATTCAGGACACAGACTGAAATCAAGTGGAAATAGATAACTGCAGTTGCAATTTTTTTTTTTTGTTTGAAAACATTTGACATCTCAAAACATCAAGCTTCTTCCTACTTATCTCACTGTTGTCTACTTTCATTGTCATTCCTGTGTTCTTTCCAAGGACTCTATAATAGACCTCATTGTCACTATGTAAATTTTACAAATAAAGTTTATCAAACAACTAAATTATTTAATCAGCTTATTCATCAGATACATTATGGAGGAAGCTAATATTGTGGGAAGTATTACATGAAAAGCTGGTATTCTGTGAAAAGCTCTCTATTCAGAGCTACATGCAAGTTGGTAATTATTAAAGAAATACAGAGAACATAACGAAATAATTAAAAAATAACTTGCCAGAGAAGGCACAAAGACATCTGTTCATGAGCATTGGCTCTCCAATGAGTTAAAGCTCAAAAAAAAATTTGATTAGCATAAAACTGTTAGTCGTTATATTTTCTAATAAATTAACAGAGGCAAATTCTGCATTCAAGGAAAGTGGAGCAAAAGGAAAGGAAATAGAAGGGGAGAGTTAGGAAAAGAGGGGAAAAGAAAGGAAGAGATGATGATTAAGAGCAAATGTTGAGGTTTATGTTGGACCATGGAATGGACATGAGGAAGTGGGATTGGGAGCATACCTCGACCATAGAGGCAGGCTGTGGGATTGGCAGGCAAAAACATCACAAATGGGGGTTCTTTAAGGAAAGGTTTTGCTCCACCTTCCAGTGGACAGCTTCCCAGGCAGAATGGAAGGGCTGATTATATTACTATTATATATTATTATAATATATTATTATATATATTATATATATTACTACTGATTATATCACTATTATATTGTGATCTATGGAAAGAAGTCCTAGTCCACTTCTAAGAGAAAGAAGTGGGGAATTTTGTGATCCAGATCAGAGGGCCCTGCCCCCAGCCAGGTGGAGGAGAGGGATAACCAGGATTACTGGACTGTGTCAATTTGAGGGTCTGGCACATCAGCCCCCCACTGGGCACCAGAAAGATCTGTTCTGTTTTCAGCTCAGTTTGCAACTAAGCCCCAAAGAGCTGCTCACTCACTTCCCCCACCCCAGCCACCCACAGCCCAGGGGAATGGGGTTTGGCATCTGTTAGTGGTTAGTGAGCAATTGTATTGTGCATCACTTATTTTTCTTGGGATTTATCTGTATGACTTTTGGTTGTCTTTTTCTTTTTTAATCTACATTATTCTTATTCTTATTCTTATTCTTATTCTTATTCTTATTCTTATTCTTATTCTTAATAATAATAATAATAATAATAATAATAATAGTAATAAATTAATCTCAACCTTCCAAATTTTCCTTTGGATTCTCTTCCCCGTTCCACTGGGAGGAGGAGGAGGGAATGTGGAGTGAGCAAGCAGCTGCACGGTGCTTAGTTACCAGCTAGACTTAAACCAAAACAAGTCATAAATTTTCTCCCTCAAAAATGAAGGGTAGAAATGTACTTCTATTTTCTAAGATTCATAAACACTCAAAATTTCAAGTAATGATTCTAAATTAACAGCTCCAGCAAAATACATGATAAAAGAAGATTGAAACACAACTATTATTTGAAGTTTTTTAATAGGCATATATTTTTACTGTTTCCTAAAAATGTCATGTAAGAGATATGTTTTCACATTTCTTAAAGAAAAATTACAAAGGGTAAAAACTTGGCTGAAAAAGACATCTCTGACTTTTCTTTTGCAGGCAAATATGCACTTATATTACACTTTTTGTTTGAGGCAGACTAGGTTGTAAAAAGATTATTACAGTAACACAAGTTGGATGGTATTTCTTATGCAATTTACAGCATTATTGTTTTATTATTATCAGTTCATATGGGAAATCAATCAACTGAAACTATCAGCAGATGGAGAGAGAAAGAATAAATTAAAAGAGAAAAGACATTCTAAAGACAGGGAATTCAAGGTTCATCATGGCACTAGACAAAAGCTTTAAGATTGCATTTGGTGTACATAGGAATGATCAGTTTACAAAAAAAACTAACAGACACAGAAGTATTTCAGAATTTTAGGACAGGTAAATAAGTGAGATTAGATCTTGGGGCAAGACTTTGATTCCACAAGGAACAGGAAACCTGGACTGCAGAGCTTGGAAGGGAGCTGCAATCAATTCCATCTGTGCCCCAGCATTCAGGGCTGTGGAACAGAGAGGCAGATGTGTCCTGCAGTTTGGCCAGGACCCCAGAGTGCTGTTTGATAATTAAAACACTTAAAAGACAAGGTATAATCCAGAAAGGCAGAAGGACATAAGCCATGAATCTTTATATAACTTTTTCAAGTAATTGTCTAAGTTCAGTTTGTAAATCTCTAAATTTTGCTGAATAGGTGTCAGTTTGAAAGAAATATAAACTTAGTTGGCTCACAGATGTTACCCTTCGTAAGACTTTAAAGAATCAGCCTTTTCTTGCAGTGAAAATATTTGATGTCTCACTCTGTGAAACAATAAAGAAATGATATTGAGCTACTCTCGACAGATCTTTTAAGTCAGTTTTAATAAAAGAAGGACTATAAATACTTGTTCTTGCTCTGCTAAAATATTAAAAGTTCAATTTCTCTCCCCAACATCCTTGCTTCTGGTTTGTTCAATTCTGCTGGGAAGTTTATCAAAGTGAATGACATTTTCTTTCATTGATGCTGGATTACTATCACAGCAGAAAAGGATATTGTCCCACTCCAGAGGGAAGAAAGATGCACCAGGCATTGTTTAATTAGGCCTTAGGTTTATGGACTCATGGAAACATCCAACAATAACTTGCCAGTCAAGCCATTTTTCCTCCCTTCAGCATTCTTTTCCCTGTTAGAACATGGATGCAGCCCTTCTGCTGCAGCTGAAACTCTGTGTTGGTCAGCTGGAGGTCAAACACTGCACAAGCACTTTGCTTCCTCACTGTCAGGGATCCAATGCTTCCCAAGCTTTATGGTAGACATCTCTTTTTTTTTTGAATATGTAATGGAAGCATTTCTTATTTTGCAGCATATGATATTCAAGGCCGTTAAGGACTGGATGATTGGCAATGGCATCAAAAGAAACCTACTGGAAGTGGGAATGAACATGCACTCAGCAAGTTCCTACAAAGTTTGAGGAGTGAGTTGTCGATTCAGAGTCAAGGACAGGAGCTCTTCTTTTGACAGGACAGCCAGCTTCATGCAATCTAATAATTGACTGCAATGAAGTTGCTTTTCTTTTCAAGTATAAATATAATTATGTTCCCCACTCTACAGAAAAGAACTATAAAGAAGAAAACTACCATAAACTAAAAACTAATTTTATTTTTAGTCTTACATCAGATGTAACTTTCAGTAGAGGATGAAACATTAATTATATTTACATGTCTGAGAATATCTGCATTGTTTTATTTTACAGTGTTCAGGTATTTTGGGGGCTTTAGTGGGTAGAGTTTTAACAGCATTTTTAACCAATAGGAGCTGAAAGGATTAAAATGCAGGGTTTTGGAAAGGAAGTGCCAGCCCAGTTACAAGTGGAGAAACACAAACTGTATCTAGCAGATGCCAAATGCAACAATTTTGACTAAAATTCTCATTTAAGAGAAGAACAGTTTGACAGCAAATTGTTCAATGAATATTTGTTATTCAAGTATTTTTTCCCCTGCAGATTATTATGTTATTATTAGAAAACAGTCTTGATGAAAATAACAAGCTTTAGTGCAAAATCTCTGAGAGCAGAGAAAGATTCTGAAATTTTTGCCTTTTGTCTTGCTGGTGTTCTGCATCTTAGAGAACAGCTTAATCTTTATGTTAAGAGATCCAGGATACATAGCACATACTGTGTTTCCTCACATATGAAGATGCCCTTTCTGAGTTAGGAAAGTACCTTGGACAACTGGGTAATCTAAGTCATTGTAGCACATCATCCAGTTTGTTTGATCTGACATCACCCATTGAGAAAGTACAAAAGGCAAGAGTTCTGATATTTCCTGTCATGCTTCCATTCCCACTAATTGTTTAGATTTTTTCTTTTGTCTTTAACTAATATGTCTTGATGAAGAAACACCTGACTATTATTTTAACAAAAATCACAAAGGAATAATGAAAGAGAAGTGGGGTATCATACAGAAAATAAATAAGTAATTAAATTATGTATTTAGTCTGTTCCAGTAAGCAGTCATCCTGAAGAACAAACATAATTTGGTAGGCAAATAAAAAGTAAACTCTTAATATATCTGAGATAGAACTGCTTGCAGATATTTTTTTTTTTCCAAAAGTATTTTCATTGTCTCAACTGAACCTTTAGTATTGACTGTAAGTGGATGACTCACCCTCCGTCCTCAAGTCACAAACATTTAATCAAACTTACTGCATTTTCTGGCACACACACATAGTTACTCCCTGTCACATTGTTACATGGAATAGTTAAATTAAGTAAAACATTATTTTAAATATTGCCATTTAAATCTGCAGCAATTGTAAAACCTATGCCACCCCATCTGAGCTGGCTGGTGATCATTTTCACTTGGTGAAAAAGAAAGGCCAGTATATATTTATTCTAAGTGAAGGTTACTCTCTTGACTGCTGCTCTGTGTGGAAGCCCAGCTGAGCAGGAGAACTCATTGCATGCTCTACAACCAAGAGCTGTTCTGGCACTTCCCTTACAACCACTGTTCGTATTCCCAACAAGCTTGTTTGCAGTAAATGGGATATTAATTTAAATGACATGCTTAAAAGAGCGAGTATACCTCCTCTGCTTGAGCTCAGGCAGGAGTTTAAAATAGATTATTCCACTTTTTTTCCCACCTGGAGAAGTCAAGCATAACTTTAGAGACTGAAAATCTGCCTATAAAACTACATGTTTTCCAATGCAGCCCATTCCTTGGCTTAATTTTTTTTGTATATCAAGATATGTCATTCATTATCTAAATGTGAGAAATTGGTTTCTATTAAAAATCAACAAAAACACCAAAAAACAAAACAAATTAACCCAGCAATTTTTTTAACTACTAAAAAAACCCAGTAGTCTGCTATAGAGCAATCTTCTATATGTAAAAAGAAAATTTTGAGACACAGTTAAACAGCAGGAAAAGAACTGAAGTAGAAAACTCCTAATTCAAATTTAGATGTATGGCAGCCTGCTAGCCTGACCACAGGCCACCCAGGATGAGCTGTGAGTGTGGCACCACCATTGATCTCTGTGACAGCCATTCTCTTACTGCCAGACAGACTAGTCTGCTCCTCATTTCACAACCATTCTACTTCACACCTCACAGAAATCATGAGGTCAATTTTCAGAATTTATGAATGGCCAAAAGCATTGTAAAATTGTGTTTTACATTACCTGATTATATATGCACATTCTAGCACTCTTTGAAACCTCAGGTTTTATTCCCCCATATTGGTATCAATACTATGATCTGGCATGCTCAGGATGTTAGGAAGAAAGAAAAAAAAAAAAAAAAAGGAAAAAGGATCTTTGTTCCTTCTCCATATCTTTGTTTTTTCCATTTTTCTCTTGGAGTGCTCCTATTGTCAATAATGTATGCAGGTTACATATATATTACATAATTTTCTTACATTGAAAAGAATATGAATTTTCCATTTTTTTCTTTCTCCACAGCTCATCAAACCACAAATGATTGTTTATGCGGCAAATAAATGAAATTATAACGGGTCACAATGTTAGAAGACATCTTGACTAGATTCTGAGTTGATATTTCTATGAGTTCTGACAATGAGTATTATTGTCTGTAAACAGCTTCAACATGTTTAATATAGTAAGTTGCTGTGTTTAAGCTACTAGCAGGTAGCATGCACATGTCTTTTATATCACCACAACTAATTATGATAGCCTACCAAAAATGATTGGCACATGCTTATTTCATAATATCTGGCAATAAATGACTTAGAATCTCAAGTGAATTTATGTAGCAACTTGTATTGGTGAATCCGGATCCCTTTCTGTAATTAATAAAAATAGCAACATGCAATGAATTTCTCTTTAAAAGCAATCATTAAAAATTTACTGTAACAGAGTGAATAAGGAAGAAATAATGTGATTTTAGATTGCATTTGAGTTGCATTTTTCTGTGTTATTAACTTATGAGTGGCTCTAAAATTCTATTTATCTTTTTGTTGGATCAACTGCCCATCAGTTAACTATACATCTATATATACATATATACATATATATGCACACATATAACTGATAATGTAGGGTTTAATTTTAATCTTAATTTTTTGCATGTCATTCTTATAAAAGTAGTGAAGTGAAAAAAGTAGCCCTCACCTGAAACTATACAAAGGAAACAGACAACCACCAACCATTCCAGAATTATGTAACAGCAACTTGAAGACTGTGGAATGCACCAGCGCCCATTTGAACATGGAAAACCATAAGTAACACCAGAACCTGGCGAACATGGTTTTGACTTCCTGAGTTGAAGCCTACACAGCTGTCTGAGAGACTCAAATCTGCAGCCATCAGGGCTCAGAGTGTGACATGGAACACACAGGATCCAAACTGAAAGCTTGACCAGTGGAGTTCCACATATGCACCCCAGATCTTTCCAGTTTCCAAAATTAGAACCATTTTCGGAAACTGAGAAAAGATTATCCCCAAAGACACCCCTGAATGCATAAATCAAGGCAGCAAAAGAGAACAGACATGGGACAATTCTATTTTTCCTTTCAAAAATTTAATTCAACGGTTTTTAAAAGAAAACTTTGACGTGAAGGAGTTTTAGAAAAAGATGTAGAGCTGCATCTTTTTTAAGAAGTATTCTGGGCAACACCCCCACTGCAGATGGCACCACCCTGTCACTGCCATCTGCCTATAGAACAGCATCCCCAGCATCAATGATGATATTTTGAGTCGTGCAAATCCTCACACCTTAAGTGCCCTGGGTACACAAAGAGGAGCCCCTGCAGCCTGGGCACGCTCTTTGATTTGCCGAGGAGAGTTTCCAGGGGCTGGTCCTGAACAGGCTGCAGGCCCACACATCATTCCTGCCAGGACTAATGCAAGAGGGGACTGTGTCTGACTCAGCACCCTCTTCTCAGAATTACTGGGCCTTCGGGAAGTAGCTATGCAAATACCAGCACAATATGGATGGTGTGTGGATGTGATGTATGTAACACTGAGAGGTTACTGCAGGTTACACAATGCATGGGTTCACACAATTCATGGAGTTCACTCAACTGCTGCTATGAATGTTAATCAGATATTCAGTCTCCAATCCACATCAGGACTAATTAAAAAGTGTTATTTACTGTAGAGTGCAAGCTTGCTCAGGCAACTGCCTGACATTAATCAGCCCTTGAATGCTGGAATTTAAATCAAAAATATGCAAAAAATTTATGAGTAATGCCAGTTTTGTTTAGTGTCACACACTATTAAATCAATGAGGACTAAATGAGCCTTTATGAAAAGATACTTGCAAAATAAACAACTGGTTTTCTGGAGTTCATTACTGCTGTCAAAACTTTCTGTTACTGTCAAAGTCAGGAAATTTTTCATGAAAGATCTAGGAAATGTTTCTGTTTACTCCTACTAAATTATTTAAGCTCCATAGAAAGATACACACAATGATCTGGGGGAAAATTTCACCTTGAGATTTCCATTTTTCCTGGAAGAGAAACAAATTATGTGCAAATTCTGAAGTATTTAAAGCAGTTTCATTAATTTTCTTGAGTACTGTGGTATTTCCAGTTTAAAGCACTTGTATGAGGACTCTTTTGTATGATATTTTAATAGGGTCTATAGCAATAGGATAAGGGGTAATAATTTTAAACTAAAAGAGGGAACATTTAGACCAGATTTAAGCAAGATTTTCTTTCACATTTATGGGGGTAAAACACTGGAACAGGTTATGTGATGGATGTCCCATCTCTGGAAACATTCAAGGTTAGACTGGGCAGGGCTCTAAGACACACAGTTTACTGGGAGATATCCCTGGTGGGAACTAGATTACCTGTAAAGATCCCTTACAACCCAAATGCTTCTATGAGTCCAAAGCACATGAACAGCCTGAATATGTCTCATCCTAGAGGAAATTCTGCTATGACAGTGTTCTGGTTTCCTCTGGGTAGAGATAATTAATTCCTCCTCAGTAGCTGTTACAGTGCTGTTTTGGATTTTTGGATTAGGAATGAGAATGGTGTCGATAACACACTGATGTCTTGGTTTTTGCTAAGTCATGTTCTTCATAAGTCAAAGGCTTTTCTTTTTGCCTCATGCTCTGCCAGAGACAAGGTCAGAAAAGAAACTGGGAGGGAGCACAGCTGGGACAGGTGGCTCAGAAAGCCAATTGTGTCCTGGGTTGCATCCCAAGCAGTGTGGGCAGCAGATCAGGTGAGGTGCCAGAGGGATATTCCACACCACAGACTGTCATGCCCAGTATGTAAACTGGGGGGAGTTACCCAGAAGGGTGGTTGATCTGGTTTCAGGAAGGTGGGGTCTTTACTGGACATTCATGTGCTGTAGTTCTAAAAAAAGTTTGTGGAAATATGAACACAAATATTTAAAATAGACTTCATACTTACTACTTTTCAGTTTCACACAAAAGAATAGAAATTTGTGCAACAACAAATCAGAAAAAAAAAAGTAGAATGCATAAAAATGATCATAAGTGCAATAATAAAAGAGCATAAATAGATTATATAAAGAACACTACAACAGAATTTATTTTAAAATGTTTATTTGCTTTTAATTGGCTCAAATGAATCTACTATAAAATGAAAATATATCAGTAAGCAACTATGCCATCCCTCCTATCCCAAAGTTGTCTTGAATATGGTATCCAAGTATCTGCTCTATTCAATAATCATCCAGAGAGAAGGAGAATATGAAAGAGGTTGGTTTCATTCACCATACGAGTTCTAACAAATTAGTATTACTTACTATGAGGCTTTAAAGAATATAATTATAAATTTCAACTGTGCCAATGCCTCTTGAAGACAAACTTCCCTCACAGCTACTAACTGGCAATATCAAAGTGCTTCAGAAGAAAGCAAACTCATCCCTTCTGCACAAAAGCCCTCTCCCTGTCCAGAAACCACCTACAACATCACAGCTCTCATCAATCAGTGGAAAAGAAATATATAGCCAGACAACAGTTTAATTTCTATAAGAAACAAACCACCAACATGCAACAGCCAAACAAAACAAAACAAAACAAAACAAAACAAAACAAAAAAAAAAGAAAACAAGGAATCAAAGAGACTTTGATTTGTATGGGAATTACTACAACAGACAAGGCTCTCCTGGGCACAGTGTGATACCTTTCTGACAGATAATCCACCAGCTGTGTAAGGATATTGTACTTACAGTGCTTACATTCATGGTGCTACAACATTATAATACAGATGTTTAATCAGCCTTTATTAGTATTAGCATTTTTTAGTAAGCCTCTGGCATCTGAAGACTTCAAAGAGTACAACCATGTTTTCCTATGCTCAAAATATGTGCACAAGAAGCAATGATCACTGTCTTGAAAAGTCCAAAATCTAATTTCAAATAGCATGAGTTTCCCCATGGCTTCCTTCTCTTTGATGGAAGCATATGTTCCTAAAGGCCAGCTTTTGGCCTTATGCTCCTGTCAGTACTGAGAACTCTGTTTGCAAGAGGCCTCCTGGGATGATGATAACTCCAAGCCAGATGTATGAAGGATCCTATCTCAGTATCTGCAAGAAATCAGGATGTTTACTCTTGGATCAGAACTCACTCCAGTTTGAAGTCCAAAACTTGTTTAAAATATTTGTATGGGAGTCACTTTTTAAGATAATGTATACCAGTATGTTTACAGTATTTCATTAATACTTGAAGACACTAATAGAGTCTCAGTAATCTTTCTTTCTTATTTTCTATAAAAACTCACATAACCTGAGTGGGAGACTTCATGGCTTGAACATTGCTATGAAGGACTTTTGGTCCATTTTGGCAAAACTATACAGAAGCTGCAATGACCAAAGCCCACCCCTCTCTGAATAAGCCTCCTGATTGGAACTTTGGATTGTGAGTTAAGCCACCAAGGCTGTGGGAGAAGAATATATTCACAAGAAAGCCAAACCTAGAAGCTGCCCTGAAAATCAGCTGTGGCTGGGTTCACGGTATGGGAAGCAATAATCCACAGGCTCACCTCCTAAAGCCAGGCTTGCAGAGACTCCCTACAGACAACAGGGGAGGCAGAGAGTTTTGGGGATTGGCACACCCTCTGGTCAGAGGCAGTGAACACCCATCCTCCCTTACACAACCTGGCCCAGTTGTAAGATTCAACACTCCAGGAAGGCAACATACATGGGACATTCACATCCTGCTGCAGACAACTGTCAAACTTGTCCCCCCAGGGGAGGCACCTGGGCACTGCCAGCTGGTCTGAACATATATTAATCAGTAGAGCTCTATGTTCTGTGGGAATCTCACCACAGAGACCAGAAGAAATGATCAACAGGACATCATCGGGATCCATAGAGGGTGATACTTTCTACTTAATCTGTCTCTGTCATTCTCTTTCTGTCCCCCTCACCACCTCTTTTTCTATTGCTATCTATTTCTCTCTCTCTACCTCACATTTACTGCTAAATACAATCCATACTATTGGCTTTGTCATGTGGTCTCCTTTGCACTTGAAATTGGGGAGAAGCACCTCCCTAATAATTTTAGTTTTAAAGATCTTAACAACCTATTAAAGTTTTGACCCTGTAAAGGAGGCTACACTTGTTTAACTATATAATTTCCTGTAGACGAAAGGCTGTACCTGCCTTTAGAACTAGACACCCCAACAAACATTATTTTTCTGCTTGGTAGGCAAAATAATGCCAAGGTTTTATGCTATTTTCAATAGCATGGACTTATCATAACCTCCTATTTTGTCTGTACATTACTTCTGATATATCCCATATCCCAGAGCTACTTCATTGTGCCTTAATGATATAATAGAAACTGAATTCACTGCACTGATGTAATAAATATTATTCACCTTCCTCCTTTTTTGATTCAGCTTTTTTTTTTTAGTCTGTTGCTTGCTTTTTTGACTGAAAAAATGTTCATACTATTTTTATAGGATATAAATTATTAATAGAGATACAAAATGTAGCCTTAATTTTTTGTTCTTTTTTTTCCCCCCCAAAATGTTTGGCAGTTTCTTAGTATTGCTGCTAAAAGAAGAGAGCCTTGTCTCATTCTTAAGTATACTGAGAGTAGATTCAAAAAGCAATGACGGATTAAATAAAAATTCAAAATGCCCAATTTCACAGATGTTTCTTTACTTTAAATTTGCATTTTTATGGTAAGACATTAAAATGCACATAATATCCATTTATGTCCTATACTACAATGCTAGCATCCACCAGGGTATATTTTGGAAGAATGCATGTCTACACCTCAAATGCACAGAAAGCCTTCTTGGGTCATCAGCATTTGCAGTGTGCATTAAATGACTGCTAAAACACATCCCAGACAGTCCTCATAGCTTTAAAATATATCTACTTAGAGGAAAAGTAGGTTAAAAACACACATAACTAGACTTCTATTACTAAGACCAATTCCCATATCACTTGAAAATAGCATAATATCTTTTCAGGCTAAGTTTCATTTTATAAATAGAAAGTGAAACCCACCCTATTCTCTATGGAGGGCTCTTCTGTATAACACCAAATTCACACTCACATTTTTTACTTCAAGATTATGATGGCCATATAACCTGGATCTGTAAATTATATAGCAAAATCTTAATATGGCTGGGTATCTTAGTACAATTTTTCTGCACTTAGAAGAGTTTAAAAGCTGTGTGTTTGGATTGCAGAGGACCATGTGGATGAAACTGGAATACATTTGAGTTGTAGAATCCCCAACTTCAGGGAATTCAAATGATTCAAAAGCCCCACAATAATGTCTTCTTCCACCAGAAACCTGACACAGCTTGGTCTCTGGACCTTGAACTGAGGTACCTCAGCAGTTGGGCAGCTCAGTCTCCTAATATGGAAATTCCCCTTTTAGACAGCAGAATAGAGAATAAAAAAAAAAAAAACAAAAAAACAAAAAAACCCCCTCTATATAAATAAATCATATATAATTTATAAAGAACGAAAAAAATACCAGTAGATCTGCAGATAAAAGAAAAACATTTTAGAGGTTACCACGAAAAATGGGAAGGGAACGAACTGTGTATGAATAAACTGAAGAATTACATTTTAGAATAATTGAAAATTGAGTATTGCAAGGGTTTTTAAAATTACAAGTGTTTCTGGATTGTTTTCTTCCAATATTTCTTTAAATTTATAAGAATATATATATATTCTAATGCTCTAAATAGTCTTTCTTTCTCTGTCCACACCCATGACAGTTTACGAAGCAAATATCCATTATATAAATACTCTACTTCTGAGAGATTCAAAATGCTTTAAAATTCATTCTGTGCAAAACCTGGAGGTAATTGGACCTTTAAATTCAGAACTTAAAATACTCAGCAAGCTGAAATTATGAATATTTTTGACTAGGTGATGAGAAAGGCATTTTCCCTATTGTCTGGCTGAATCAAATGCTACTTGTTATGGTGATAAAGTTTCTTAGACAAAAATAAAGAATATCCTTCAGTCTTCTCCTATATGCTGCAGTTACTGTCAGATTGGCTTGTTTGTAACATCTTAACCTAAAAAGTTAACGAACAGTAAACATCTACAAAGACAATTTTTAGGCTTGCCTTAGGTTTTTGAAAGGGACAATAAAATTATAAAAGTGAGTTGATCCAGAAAAGATACAGAACACAACAGTCTGTTCCTTTTAAGTGCAAAGTGGTGGTGCTGCTGATCAATAGCACAAAGACTGCAGCAGGAGTGGAGTATTCGTGTCAGCCTAAAGAAACTTTTTTTTTTCCCCTAACTTGCACAGCTGTCATCCTCTTTCCCCCACAGACAAGTTTCAGTAGCAACAAATCTTTTGAGAATGGAATGAGAAGCAGTTCTCATTTACTCAGCATGTCATGGCCTCGTGAACAAACCCAAGAGATGTGAGAACGTTTTAGAAAACACAGTCTTCAGGTTTGTTTTTTTTTAACATAAGGCTCTTTTAATATTTCATTTTAAAAAAACCAGCGTGGTTTACACACATATATGTGAGGTAGTTTATGACTGGGTTTCAATGCCATATGCAACATTAAATCCACTTTCTTGAAATCCACATGCTACACTACCAGGGAAACTTCATATCTTCCAAAAACTAAGTCACTACAGAACAGCAGTAGATTAATCATCCTCTAATAATGATTCAATGTGGAGTGCAAAGAATTTAGCAGAAATAAAGTTGAAAACTTTTGTTGTCATTTTTTTTTTTTTTTAGGTTCAAATCTATGTTGGATTTATTTTTGTAGGCAAGCAGGAAAAGCTTTTTGAAGTGTTTAAGCTGAGTCTTAATACAAATTCATGTGCCTCTGAGACATTCAGATTGAACTGTGGCAGTAAGTAACATTTTAAAGGTCCTTAATGATTCAAAGATTCTGGAAACTGCTTTTGCAAAACTATGTAGCCTGGGTACAAGGACTTGGCTTCATTAATTCAAATGTTGAAGTTCTTTCATATTTTAATGGGCAACTCTCAGTGGAAGCACTTCCAAAAGAATGGAATAAAAAGGACTGTTTTTAATAAGACACATCATTGGTATTGGAAGAGGTCATAGATAATCACCAAGCACACATACCACTGACACTATTTCCAGAGATTGCAGCAATGGTATGTCTCAAAAAACTGTACTGCAAACACGTTGGAGTCTTAATCTAAAATCCTTACTGAAGGCACTGTAATACTGAATATTTAGGATACTGAATAGTACTGGATGTTCAGGACAAAAATATTTAGGTGAAGACTTCTGAGAAGCCCATGGAAGATCTACCAGCAAGGGTCAGATCTTTCATTTCTTCATTGTTGGTTATTTCACTACCACAGTGAACCTTCTGGCCCAGACAACCAGACAAAAAAAAAAAAAAAAAAAAAAAAAAACTTTTCTGGTAAAAAAATCTTCCTTGCCTTAAAGCACTGAAGGCACCAGATCATAAGAATTATAAATTAGGCTTAATCAATGATTTGATCAACACATTGAAACAAATCTTTGCATTATCTTTTCTGAAGTCTTAGTGACTGAGTAAAGTCAGCTCTTAATGGACAATCCCACTCCATGCAAAACCAGCAAACTTTGCTCCCTCACTATTTTGCACCAGTTTCAGTCACATAGGTCACATTCTAAGTACTGTCCCTTAATTTTTAATGGTCTTGAATAAAACTGCATGAAAATAACTCACACTAAGATAATGCTTCCACAATTTAACAAATGTATCTAAACTGATGTTTTAAAAATTTGGAGGAGTTCTGCAATAATATTCCACTTGCCAAGTTTCCACCCACAGAAATTCAGATTTCTGGATTACAATTCAATCTCTCTGGAAAAAAATAACAAGTGACAAAATATCATATAGTAGCAGGGCTGTTATTATGCCAGTTTTCTTAAATGCTAAGATACCAAAACTCCTTAGGAATCAGTCCTCCTTGGCAGTAAATAATACAAAGCAGATAATTGTGTAAAATAACTTCTACGTTACTACTACATTTATTGTTTTATATGATTGATATTGATTTATATGATTTATATTCTTATATAGATTTATCATAAAGTTTCTTTACTTTTATTACTGTATCTCAAATATGAATTTTACTGTAGGCACCCAAATACTTCATGCTGCTGATAGGAGAAAATTCTGCCAACCACAGAATGCATATTCATCACTGGGAGACTAATCAAGAGTCCCAGTATGCCTTCAGCATGAATGTGTTATTGGTGTAAGAAAAAATATTCTATGGTGCATAAAGTGTGCATAGCACAGACCATGGATGCAAAGATCAAAACCTTATTTTGCAGATATGCCCAGAGAAGCACCAAGAGCAAAAGCAGATGTTCCAACAAAACTGTACTTTTCCAGATATTGGTAGGAAAACTCAGGAACAACAGTTTTCTACACCAACACTGGGAGCTAGTAATATCTGAAGAATATTAAAACCCTACATGTGACCTCAACAATTTCTTTTACCCATTATATGGAATTAGAAAAAAAGTCTTTGAATTTAATCTGGTTAAACTTTGTGGACACATAAGATCACATAGATGGAATGGATCTGAGTATTTGAGTTGCATTTCAAGGTAAAAGAAAACCACAACACTTTGACAGGATGTAATATTTAGCATCTTTTTTCCTTATTCTTTGACATTCGAGACAAACATTCTATCTCAGAATTCAGTGAAGCTGAAAGAGGCCTAACTTTTGGGAAGTTAATTATTTCAGGCTAGGAGCTCCTGTGCCTTTCAATTTGCTCCTGATTGCAGCACTACAGAGCAGACTGTGTTTGGAAACAGAGACAGTGAAGCTAACTGGAGTATGACAAGCAGTAATGTATGCAGGATAATACGCTTACCTAATATCCTTCATTTAAAATGCATAACACTGTAGGGAAAACGCAAAACACTTTGAAATACAATCAAAGCTATTCATATTTAATACTTCAAACAAGAGATCTAAAATGTTGCAGAGGTGACAACATATTACAGAAAATGCCAGCATTTAGTCTTGTCAAATTATAAAATAATAAGCTTCTATTTTAGATTCCCTGAAAAGGCAATTAATTGTGATACTATTTCACAAAAGAACTTTGTGCCTCTGTCAGAAACTAATGAACAAAATATAGATATGATGCATTATTTGTGTACTTTCCAATAAGCAAGTGCTGAACCAAAAACTGCAGAGCTTTCTGAGATTACTTCTCAGTACTGTAAGTAAGCTCAAATCCATCCATCATCCATTTAGAACTACACTAAAAATATCAACATTAGTGATATCCCCAGGTACACCATCAGTGGTTTCTCAGATCTACAGCAAATTATTTTCCTTTATTTTGCATAGGGGCAAAAGTAGATAATTTTTAAAAAAATTAAATTAAAAACAAACAAACAAACAAACAAACAAAAAACAACAAAAAACAGCATCAAACAACCTTCACTTAATAAAATATTTCTACATATTCATACATTAAAAGATATGTTTCTGGATAAGTTTCCAAATACAGCATAATAATTATATTAACCTTAATAATAATTTTCATGGTCTGATTGGATTCCTGCCAATGAAGAATTTTTCTCTTCTTTGCAATCTAAGACACAATACCCTCTCTGTGAATTATTAACTTCTAAATTTGCAGCTCTATGCACAGTGGCTGAATCTCTGTATTACTCACACAAAAGCCAGCAACGGGTTTTTTAGGGAACCAGATTCCAACAGCAATAAGAGAATCTTTGTTGAACCATGTACAGCAATTTCTACTTAATGTGCTAGACCCTTAAATAAAAGCACAGTCAAAATAGAAATCTCCTTGATTATTGCTAGGAATTTTCTTCTAGTAAATCCAGAATGTAAGGAAAACAGGACAAGATTGTACCATGCCTGTAAAGACAAGATCTTTTGGAGTATTATTTATGGTTTAGCATATCAACTGATTTTGACTTTGAGCAGAGTATAAATCACTGTAAATTAAATTAACTTATAATCAAATTATTTACCTAGTGAAAACCAGTAATAAGTTAATTCAAATCTAATGTCAAAATCCAACATAAAATAAAGTTGAAAGTATCCACTACATTTTAGTCTTCATTTTAGGCTCCAGGTCAAGTTTGCCAGTGTCATGGACTCATTTAACAAAAGTGTATTTTAACATAGTCAGCAAGGTTCTAAACCTATAAAACAGAAAACTGATAAATCCATGGACATTCAAAAAGTTCTTGTATGTCACAGTACTTATGGTGCTTCCTACATGGTGCTACAGCTAAGACATCCAATGTGATCTCTGACTTTTTACATGAACCAACATCAAGGAATAAATAAAATCTATTACATCTGCATTTGTTATCATTAAGAGAGTTGTGAGACCAGAACTGACAGATCTGTCAGAAGTGCTAAGGGCACTATTGTCTTTTCTCTATTTCAGCTACACACTCCTGGATGTATAGACGAAAAGAGTCTTTTAAAACATCACATCTGGTCTGCAGCTGCATCCATCTTTAAGGCTCCAAACTCAGTTTTGTTTTTGGAAAAAACTATGTTGTCAAATTGGAAAAGATTTGAGCAAGTTTAATGGCAGCAGTACACCTTGAAAAATCATCTGGCAATGAAAGATGGAGATAATAAATCTATTTGGTTAATTTAATACAACCTAGATATTTTTTGATTCTGCTCTTTGTATTATTTTCTGCATTCAAAGCCTACAATATCAAAAAGCAACAGAGAACTGTCTTCAAGTGTAAAAAGCAATTGAGATTTTTTAAAAAGTTTTCTGAGAGAGAGTAAATATGTTCAGCTGTAGTTGCACAGCTGTATTTCAATATATGAAGTATCTACTGCTCTGAAAATAAAGACCCTTTAATTTTCTTTTGACTGCATTCAGAAAAACTGCTCAAGGGCAAAATATACATATGCTTGGTTACAGACAGCATGAGATTTAGTAACTCTACAGGTATTAATGACCATAGACATTTGTGGTTTGAGGTCCTTCCTCCTTTTCTCTGTCATACTTTATATTGTGAGTTTAAAAATTCGTACTCTTAGTTTCATTCCCTCTCTTACCAGCTTTTTTAACCCACTCTACATACTGAATCAGCACTGCTCTTGGGATCAGAATGTAGATATTTATTCTGGAAGAGACTTGAATCAACATTATAATCTCAGTTAAAAGATAAATATATGTATCGCGGTAAAAAAAAAAAACAAGCCAACATTCTAAATGTCAATATCTTTCATATTTTGGAACTCTTAAAAACAATTCTAATTCAGTGAGCCCTGTAGAACATGGAAAAGAGTAAGAATCAGTCAGAAAATGAGATCTCATGAGAAAGTGGCAGATGTGTCCAGTGCAGACATCCATCCAATAAAAAGCCACCTTATCCATTAGATCATGCCATGTATCAATTTGGGGGCTGTCACATTGCATTTCCTACAATTTATTTGTGTGAGGAAGGAAAGAGAGCAGAAAGTAAATAATTTATAAGAACTTCAGCTAGGAGAGTGTGTCAATGCCTTTTTCCCCTTACATCAACTAGTTTATTTTTCTAGAAAAAGGACAAACCCAATAGTTGAGAAAATTGAATAAAGGCAACTGAAAGACTAAAAGTCATGCATTTGGCAGTAGAGGATTGTAATGGGATCCAGTGACACATAATTTCTGTCAACTTTACTTCTTTCTGAAAAAAAAGAGCATGGAAAATGCAGAGGAGCTACTGTATACAGTGCCTCTATTATATGAACAGCCTTACATTATTTGGGATTGCAAATAGCGACATATTCACAGCCACTGATATAATGGAAGAATTATCATGCTTTGGGTTGGGAGGGACTTTAAATATCATCTAGTTTTAAAACCCTTTTATGGGCAGGAACACTTTCCACCAGACCAGGTTGCTCAAGGCCCCATCCAGCCTGGTTTTTACATTTCCATAGATGGGGCATCCACAACCTCTCTATCAACTAGTTCCAGTGTCTCACCATCCTCACACCAGAGGATTTTTTTCCTGATAAACAATCTACACCTATCCTACTCCACCTTCAGGCAATTTCCCCATGTCCTACCAACACATGCCCCTGTGAGAATTCCCTCTCCAGCTCACTTGAAGACCCCATTTAGGCACTAGAAGGGGCTCTAAGGTCTCCCTTGAGCTTTCTGCTCTCCAGGCTAAACCACTCATCTCCCTCAACCTCCAGAGAAATAAGAAGTGTTGCAGCCATGTGACCATCTTCCTTCTTCCATCTCCTCAGGATGTGATTCCAACAGACCAACATCTTTCTTGTGCTGAGGGCCCCAGAGCTGGACACAGAACTCCAGCTTGGGTCTGACAAGAACAGAGGAGAGAAGGAGAATCACCCTCCTACACCAGAGGTTTGTAAAGCACAGGCAATGACATGAACGGAACAGGAAAACTGTAATATGCAGCTTCATATGATGCAAAGCTTCTTATGCAATGAAAGTGGTTAAACCTCTAAAATATGCCAACATTACCTTTCTGGCTATGCTTTCTAAAATTTAAACTCATATATTTTATTCTGAATAAATGATGGAGCTAAGGGCTCATGTAGCGTGAGTGGACAGTCTGGATCCCTCTCTGCTTCAAAAGTATTTAAAATATGATTAAAAGTGTTTACTCTGAATTGTTTTGAAGTAAAAATTTCCTGGATGGGATTACATTGACAGTTTAAGAATCTAATCTTCTACAAAGCAGATTTTACTATCATAAGATTAAATATTTCAAGCATGCAAACCTGATCAAAGCTCAAAATATAACCCACAAAATTGAGAGTAAAGCAACTCATGTCATTGTGGGTTTTTTTCTTTGTTGTTACAGTACCCTCACACTTTTTTTATATATTTTTTTAATATAATTTCTCCTTCATGGAAATTTAATTTTAGCATTCAATATTCTGGACTGAAGTGGATCACTTCATTAAGTTTGTTTTCTCTGAACACAAACCTTGCAATCAATAAACTGAATTATTATTTCAAAATAATGAATGTCATATAGAAACATATTTTGACATCAAAATCATTAAGAGAAGGAGCTCAAAAATAACAGAGTATCTTTCAGAATACCGAAATAAAGTAACTTTACTTGTTAGAATATGATTGTTTACTTGATTGTGAACATCTGCAAATATAAAATTGAAATTTGGTGATGCAGAGTAATAAAATAAAAAAAAAAGTTTTCTTATGGGTTTATACCCAATGCTTTTATTTCATTATATTATTTTATAAGACAGTGGTTCCCATGTGCTTAAGTCCTCATAATGCAGGCTCACCAGACATCATTTACCACCTCACAGTTTGCAACGTAGAGCTAAAATTTTCATAATGGGTAGTTTCACTGAATTCATGTAATGTCAAACATAAGCAGACATGCCTGCAAAATCTCCAGTTACACTACTAAGGTGGACAAAAGGAGCTTTCCTCTTATTTATTCTAATGTTTCTTGCTGATTACAAGTGTTGCAATTTTTGCAAGAGGTAGTGTGAACCAATTGCTGTTACCAGCAGAGGGGTACAGGACACTAAAGGTTCAGTGCAGTATTTAGCACCATAAAGTTACAGCTCTGCCCTGGCATCTGGGGAGATCACAAAAGCAAAAGGATGGAGGGGTAAACTCAAGCATGTCCAGATTAAATTAAACTAGTGCCCCCAGACTGAAAAGGCTCAACAACGTGGTTTAAAACTGTCTGAGAGACCTGACATGAATTCAGATGTAGAGGGCTCCTCACCATGTGTAAAGCAAGTGTCTTTGATGGCACCCAGAGTGCAGCTTCCAGCATGCTCCACAATTAAATCTACTTTAAACTCGCCAAACCCACTATTTGAGCTCGGCCAAAAAGCAATAAATATGAAGGAATTTTCAAAAATAATATTTCTGCTCCCAAGCAAAACACTAATGAAGATGTAGACACACCTGGCTGGATTCCTGCTATCCAAGTGCTCAATGATTCCTTCAAAGAATTTGAACAGTGTAATGAGGTATGACTTCCTTCTGCTAAAACTTTATTCCCTTCTCTAATCATATATTTCCATTAATTTACCAACTCAAGCTTTTGATACAGTTTCTCATAATTTTTTAGCAGTCTAAAAAGTACTATAATGCTTTATGATTCACACTTGGAGCCATTTCAAAAAAACAACTTAACATCTCATTTACCACCCCATGGTCAATTTAAGTTGTACATTATATAGTAAACCCAGCAGTCAGTAATTTCATGATTGAGCTCCTTGAGAATTTTGGGGTGAATACCAATGATCTGGACTGTGAAGATTAGATAGACCATTGCTGATTTATGAGTATTAATTTTATCAATTTTGCTATAAAATGTCCTGGTGTTTCTTATTAGAGAAATCCTCACATATGTACCCTATAGAGAAAGGTGCTACCAAGCATTTCATGGAAAAATTCAGAATGGTTCATTAAACATAATCAACTGCTAAGATTCAAAGGCGACAGACAAAATCACTTTCTCAGCCCAGAACTGTACACTTAGCTTCTTCTCTCAGGCTTTCCTTCACTGCTTTCTAAAGCATTTATCAAAGTTTATGAAAACCAGATTTTCTTCAAGCTAACTTTTAAATAGCACAAAGGCAAACATGGAGATTCTATTTTTATTATTAAAGAGAGGCAGACAACTAGTCCAAATATTGTTGGTATAAAAAAAATCATGTTTTCTTTATTACATAGTGGTTTAAAAATGCATGAGTTCTTAATTTATCAAAATATGAAAGATCATTATTGTTTTTGCAGGTGGATTATATCTACAAAGAAGATAATTAAAGGTCTTCTTAGAAATTAAAGTCACAAAATATAGATGAGTATTATGTTTAGCAATATCAGCAAAGAAAAAAGATAGGAATTTATAATTTGTGTTGACAAAAGATCAATTTTTTACTCACAATGTGTCAGAAAGAAGCCAACTCTAGTCAGTGACAACACCAATGAGTGCTGGTGAGTCACTAGCTGAAGAGAAAATAATGAAAAATCTGGCAGCTGACTAATAAATATACTCATACATTTATTTATACAAAGTGATTATGTAAGTCATGTTTTTTGGAGGTTGATGGTGGTGTCGATGATACGATGGAAAGGAGTCACAGCACCAGGAAAGTGTGTACTCTCTCTCATGTTTGCCTACTCTCTTCCAGGGAGATGGACCTTGTTTAAACATCACCCTCACATCACTCTTCCACACTGGCACTTCATGCAAGGCTCAGGAACCCTGAGGTGACACCCAGTGGTGCCACTTTCCGATGGGCAGTGGCTCCAAAGCACAGGAGCTTTCACTGAGGGCCAGAGGGGCACGTCCCATGCACAATGCAGAAGACATGGGAATTCTGCATTTCTCATCTCAAAACCATCTTTTCATCTAGGTCTGATCCAGAGGACTCTACTCAAGAGAGTTAACTGGCTAAGCTCCAGCAAAATATATGTTCCTACATTTCTACTGGTTTAGAATATGTTCACATTTTAGACAATTCCTTGTTTTACTGAAAGTCACTTGCACTAATAAACAAGATATTTTATCAATTCCAGCAGTACAAGAAATTAATGTTTTCTCTCATTCATAAAATCTGCATTTGATGATTCTCTATTTTCCCTCATTTTTATTTTCTTACTACTTTTAATGGGTTAGAGAGGCTACCTAAAACAGAGGCTAGACAGTATTGAAGGAATAAAGCAGATATTTATTAAAAGGCCTTCAAAGGATACAGTTTGGGTAGTGCAAGAGCCTGGCCATTGCTACACCCAAGATGGATGACTGGTCACCAGTTTTTACACTTTTATAAGTTTTGGTCCATTCATGTATTTGGGTCAATTGTCCAATTAGAGCTTCATGTTTTGCAGTCCTAAACTCCCAGTTTGCTCTCCTCAATTTGCTGTTTATACTTTTTGGGCCTGAAGCTGCAATGGTGTCCTTGGTTCTGGGGCTGGCAAAGGATTGTTTTGTCTGACTAAACTGTGAGGAGAACTTGCTAACACATTACATAAAGTTCAGAGTTATATACTAATGCAGTACAGAACCTGAAAAATATGAAAGCTGAAACTTAAGGCACCACTTTAACCTCTGTCTCTGTGCCACTACACCACTGTTTGCCTACCTCCTTTTCTCTCCTGTTGATGCTCAGTAGATTTATTTTTAATACAATTATATTCAAAGCTTCCAGTCAGGATGAAAAGTTCTCTTACCTCTATAAACAAGCAATGAAAAGCAACCTTTCCTATATTACCAGATAACAACCACAAGGAAAAAAAAAGAAAAAAAAAATTAAAAAAAGGGAAGCGTAGTAACAAAATGCAAGAGGTGCTTCACAGAAATAGTAGAGTTTTATGATCCTCATTACAAGTGAATTACTGAGTTTTATAAATAGTTCAACCTCTTACAGGAAATATAATGAAACGTTTTTAAATTAGCCTTGTGTTTCTGTTGATATACTTCAGAGCAATATTAGACTCGAGATCCCTTAATGCTTTTTAATAAAGCATACAAGATGAAATAAGAAAAATTAAAAGTCAATTTAAATACACTTAAAAGATTTCAATTTGTACATGTTAGTGGAGTAAATTACAGTTAATGTGCTAAAGTTCTGGGGTTTGTTATTTCTAAAATGATGCAATTAGCCTCCAAGTTCAAACCCAATGTTACAGTACAACTATTTTTAGCAAGTAAAAAATCACTTTACATCTACAGTTAATTGCAGTTAATTTGGCCTTTGAGATATACCACTTCAAAAGCAATAATGATTTTTAATGACAATGAAAATAGCAAATTCATAAACTACTGAGAGTAAAAATGAAACACCCATGGAGTTCAAGAGTGTCCGTCTACTTTTTTTTGCCTTTCTCATTAAATTAAACTGCAGAAAGATGTTTCAAATTCATGTGTGAAGCAAAGGTGAAAACATAAAAATAAATATTTCAAGCACCTCAACCTCTCATAATTACTCTTATTGCAATAGTGATGCATGTGTCAAAATCAAAACAGGTTTTAACACTAAAAATCTTGTTTGGTAGCTAGTGAGGTCAATCAGTCGGTCATCATTCTCCACAAGCACACACAGACCTGGACTGACACTACTGCACATGCATCAAGATGAGCTCTGGAGTCCCTTCCAGCCTCAGCCACTCTGAATCCAGCCTGAGTCAAGCTTTTACCTTTCACAGAGTTCACTTCTGCTCTTGCTTTACTTCCAAGAAAGCATAAGGACTTAAATGCCTTAGAAGAAGGAATAAAAAGTACTCCTTCTAAATAAAGAGAAAATACCTGGTTCTATACCTTCACTTATTACAATTGTTGCAAAGTATTTAATAAGTGAAATATTTAAGCAAACATTTAAACAGCTTATCAGAAGTGACTATATAATTACCACCACTCAAATATCTCCAAAATTATAATGATTCTTAAAAAAAAAAAAAAAAAAAGGAAATACTTTAAATAAGCTTTTGCTAAAAATCACAGCCTAGAAGTACAGTAGGACACAAATGAGATGTTTGTCCTTTTATCCTTGCATTCTTGTCACCCCTTTCAAAAATTATTTTCAAGAGCAATGGAAGTGCAGGATTCCCTTTCTGTCATCAACATGGTCATGAAGTGAACAACTGTCTGCAAAATTATATTCAGATCTCCAGTCATGTGGCTTCAGAAAAAATCTGAATACAATAGGATTTTTATACCCTACCATTCCAACACACCATATACATGTAAGTAATGCTGCAATGTATTCCAGACTTGGGAAGTAGATAGGGCTGGCTTTCATTCTATTATCTCACTTACTATATTATCTAATCCCCTAGATCACACCTTACAGGTATTAGACATTAGCCTTAGTGAGGGCAGTACACTGTAGTCTGCAGGTGAGCCGTCACTGGTAATTCTTACCAGCTCTCCTAAACTGAAATTGTAAAAACTTGAATAGGTGCTTAATGCAATTAAGGGCATGTTTAGATAAGCAACAAGACATTTACAAACATTTTTTGAAACCTTGCAGAGTCTAGGAAACAAATCAGTAGTGATCAGGAGTGGCAAATCTGACACAATGCAATGGAAATGCATTAGAAGAGTAGTTAATCAGAGAAATTTCTTGGTAATGATGATGAAATTGAATTGAAAAATTATATTTTGGATTTATGCATTTTATATGAGCAATCTATTATGGCTATATAATGAAGAGTAACCCAATGGAGAAGATAAAGGAAGCATAATTCCCATGTCAGCTAGAGTTTCAGCAAGGGAAAATATGATTGATATGGGTCCAGATACATAACATTTTCACAATTTTTAAAGAAAATTACACAATTTATTATATTCTTACATAATTACTCTTACAGAAATAAATTTATCATAAAACACACTTTGACCTGGATGAGTTAACCCTCTGTTGCACCCTGGAAGTGAGTAATCCAGTTCTAGAATTTCTGGGGAAAAAATTTAAAACAAAAAAAAAACCAAAAAAAAAAAAACCAAAAAAAAAACAGTAATCAAAATTAAAATCTTCTTAGGTCCTATTTACCCAAGGCTTAAAACTATGTACTTTAAAAGTTGGTTTTGTTTTTTTTTATTGGGGGGGTGATGATGGGAGTAGGGTGGGGGTTTTGTCTTGTTTTATTCTTATCTCCTTTGGATATTCACTAGTCAGCAGCACACCAGTGTGCTTTATGTCTCTTTTACTGCAGCATACCCCAGTCTGGTTTTATTGTTAGCATAGAAAACTTGAAATATAATTTTGTATTCAATGTTTAGATTGCTCTAGGCTGCACTGTGTATGTTATGTGTTTGTGTAAAGTTGGTTTTAAGCCAATGGTTAAATATTTGAAAAGGTGATTCATGTAGATGATCAGTTCACAGGGTAAAAGTAAGTTAGTATGGTGTAACTGTTTTAAGTTATTACTTTTCTTCCTTTACATTTTTTTACATCAATATATTTTCACTAGCAACTGTGATACTACTTAAATGAATCTCCCATAGCAAGGAGGTAATTTCTGGTCATTTCTTCACAGCTGAGACAGTTGAGAGAACAACCTCTACTGAACTTGTTAAAAATTATAACCTTAGCTGTAGGCTTAGCTGCTATAGAACCATGGAATGTGCTGAGTTGGAAGGGACCCATCAAAATCAACAACTCCAACTCCTGGTCGTGCCCAGGACACCCCAAGATTCACACCATGTGAGAGTGTTGTCCAGACTCTTCCTGAGCTCTGTCAGGCTTGGTGAGCATTGCCCTGGGGAGCTGCTCCAGTGCCCAACCACCCTTTGGGGGAAGAACCTTTTGCTGATACCAAACCCACACCTCCCTTTCCTGCCATTTCCTCGGGTCCTGTCACCCTCTTCTTCCCCTCACAAGGAAGTTGTGGCTGCAGTGAGGTCTCCCCTCAGTCTCCTCCAGGCTGAACAAACCCAGTGCCCTCAGCCCCTCCTCACTTGGCTTCACCTCCAGTCCCTTCACCATCCTCACGGCCTCCTTTGGGTGTTCATTAACAGCTTAATGTGTTTTTTATACCCCAAACTGCCCCAGCACTGGAGGTGAGGCTGCCCCAGCCCAGAGCAGAGCAGGACAATCCCTCCCTTGCCCTTCTGGCCATGCTGGGCCTGGTGCCCAGTGCACACTTCTGCCTGAATTGTGTTGCAAATTTATAAAAAATCCAGAAATAAAGTGTAAGTGATGAATTCATTTTGCCCTTATTTTGTCAACCACAGGCACTACTGGAATTGAATAATTACTAGAAATAATAAAAAACCCTTAAACTAGCCATAAAAAATCACTCTTTTGACATCAAATTGCTGAAATCTATTTCCAGAAATACAGATATTATTTTTAAGAAAGCTCAAACATATGAACTATTTATTAAGCATTTTTAGATATGTATTAGCTGTTCTTCTGCTAATCAATTTACTTTATCTTCTAAAGCCAGTTCTCTTTTACCAAATACTACCTCTTTCCACATGGAATATCAGGAAGAGCTATATTCTAAAAAAATTAAATTATATCTTATGATACTTATAATATTTATATTATGACAATAATATATAATTTGAAGGACATCATCCCAATTTTGAAGGGCCCAGGGCCAGTGAAGAATGTGCTTCAAATCATTATTTATTCTAAGAAAGCCTACCACTTGTGTTTCATGTCTAAAAGTCAATTAAAACTAAAACATATGTTCCTTAGAGTTCATCAAGTCTTTATTCTGATATTGCAGAGTTTCAGAAATAGTGAAAAAAACCCTTGCTACTGAAAGAGCAATTGAGTGGGTGGACAGGAGGTACTGAACAACTAATTGGATGGTTTTAGAAAATGTTTTGATCATTTTATGTCATTAACATGGATAAAATTTTTGTTCTTACCAGCCTACACCCATCAGCTGTCTTATATTTGTAAAAAATCATTGGAGCTTTATTTACTTCTGTGATGTTTTACAGAATAGTAGATCATTAAAGATTTTTTTTTAAATAGGGCATTTTAAGGGATAAACAGTATCCACTGCCAAGAGATTAAGACATAGCAGCAACACAGACATTTTGCTTCCAAATAATGAGCCACATAAACTTTCCTGAAGAAACAATACATTACAAGAAAAGTGCACGTAAAACAACACCAGTTCATTTTTCTCCTACTATCAACACCATCCAAAGTCACTTTTCCCTTTCTCCTGGGGAGGCTAGAAAGACCTAAGACTGTAGGAGGCAGCCAGTCCCAGGAGTGGTTGTTTTCCAGTCCCAGTTTTAGAATACACATTCTTGATGGGCATGGGGATGAACACATAAACATGCTCATGAGTTTTCACGTGGCTGACAGCCAGATGTGACAAGGCAAAGAGTAGAACCTTTTCCTGTATTCACACAGAACTAACACTCCTGTAAACACAAAGCAGAGGTGGTACAACTCTGTTCTTCCTCTCTAGCCATGAACATTTTGGATTTAAGATGAGAATAATGTTGAGAACATACTCATATTTTAGTTGTTGCCAAGTAGCATTTCTGTTAAGTCAAGGACTTTTCAATTTCCCATGTTCTACCAGTTAGCAGGTGTACAAGAAGATAAAGTAGGAGGGAGCTTAGCCAGGAGAGCTAACTGCCCAAAGGGATATTCCATAAATAATGCCCCATATATAAGCTGGGGGAGTTGACAGGGAGGGGCAGATCACTGCTTGGAGACAGATAAGTATTGGGCATCACTTGTCTTTCCTCAGTTTTATCTCTCTCTTGCTCTCTCACTCTCCCCCTTTTTAAAATTATTATTATTATTAGTAGTAGTAGTAGTAGTAGTATTAATCATCATCAGTAATAATAGCACTTTCTTATCAAAATTATTATCATTACTATTAAATTTTATTTGTTTTCAAGTATTAAACTGTTCTTATCTCAACCTTCTACTTTTACCTTTTCTGATTCTCCTCCCCATTTCACTCAGAGAGAGGAGGTGTAATGTACCAATGGCTGTGTGGTATTTAGCTGCTGGCTGAGGTTAAACCACAAAAATTCTGTCTCCACTGTCGTGTACATAAGGAAAATGGAAAGACTGGTAACATATATGAGTAAATACTGTCAAAGAGAAAAAAAAAGTGGAGTTGTGCATTCCTTCTATTGCCTGCTCCAGGTCTTATTAAGAAATAATGGACAAATATGCTGTAGGAGCTGTTGCATCCTATGCATTAACTCTGTGCTTCACTTGAAAGGTCTTCAAGCCTGCCTAAAACACTGGCAGAGATCTTAAACTGAAAGTATGTTGACTTCTCCTTTAACATTCTCCAGAGAAAACTACCATTTCATTTTCCCCCTAAGGGGAACCTCTTAAATACTTTATGATAGTCTGTTTTATTAATAAGGTTCCTAGATCATTTGAAAAATCTTATTATTCATTATTGCAATCTTTATCTGACAACTACCTTGTTGTATCTTCCATTAGTTTTCAGAAGTTGTGTGAATTCATTCAGTTATATGCTTGAAGAATTGCAAATTAACTTTCTCACCCTTTTTATAAAATTTAGTAATTTTCACATATTAATGAAAAGGAAGTTTCATTAAATGTCTTAAAGTTTCATAAAATAAGAAGCATTAAGGCTGGTTCATTCAATCAAATTATCTGGTTCATAAATACTATACACAAAAGTCATATTAAGTAGGAAGGTAGCAAGTCTGCAAAAGCCTTGCACTTATTCCTCTGTAAATATCAATGTTCTTTAAAGGCAAAACTAATTTAACAAATACCGAAGAACAGGTGGGAAACATTTGTGATATCTCACGACTGCCATTAAAGCCTGACAACACTCTACTATTACTAGACATCTGTTTGCAATTCCAATATAAAGTAATTAATGAAAAAAAAAATCCTTTCTTAGGTTATTATATATTTATCATACTATTATCCATTCAGTATAATGTTGATATAAGTGGAAGGGAACTGTGGAGCTAATTACTACTCAGGTTTCCAGAATCTAACAGTACAATATTTGACAACAAATGGAGACAATTCATTCTTAAAGGGCAAAGTAATAACTGTTTTCCTTGTGCCAGGAAAGAGGAACTTGAGAATTCTAGGGTGATGACAAAGTAAATTGCACAAATAAAAGCCAACATAAAATGTAAAGTAGGTTGTGTGAACTCTGGAAGGCAAAGAAGCATCTCTGTTGACAAGGAAAGATATTAATTTTGCTGTCAGCTGTGGTGTTATTGCAACTCAGGGAACAACTGAGAAAGAATGAGTAGATAAAGTATCTAATTCTATCAAGGGTGACTCCCTGCAAGTAATCACAAACTGCAGTAAAGAACAGTCAATCAAAATCATTGTTGCATATGCCTGGAGATTGTTCACACAAAATATAACATTAGTGAATTTGTAACAGGCCAGGCTGCACAAGGTTCATAATAAAAATGACTCAAGTTTGGAATGGTAAGACAGAGACAGAAAACTTATAACTAGGTAAAATATGTTCACACAAAACACCTTGAAGTTTCTCCAGCAATTTCATACAAATACAATGTGTACATTCCTCCTGCATGATCAAAAAAAAAATGCAAAGGAAAGTTTGATGGGGTCTCATAAAACAGGTTAGAAGAGATTCAGGTATAGAGAAAAAAAAATCTTACAGATATCAGTTAAACTTAGCATTTAAAAGAGTTCTAGCAAACCTAAAACAGCTCTGGAATAGTGTTGAGAGACTAAGAAATGCAACTCATCAGCTCCTTCCATCTAGAAATGCAAACAGAAATTTGTTATAAGCTGGTTGCCTTAGCAACAGTACTACAAATTAAATGCTGCAAATACTTGAGCAATAACTGGGTCTGTAGCCTGGCAACATGCTGCACGTGAGAAGCTCCTGACCTGAACCTCAGTGGCATAATGGCCTCAGAGCAAATGGCCACATTTCCAAGTTTTAAGCTAAAATGAAGACTTCAATTAAAAAAAAAAAAAAAATCTGTAAGATTTCTTAGCAATCACATGATGCAGTATTAAAATTTATACACTGCAATGAGTGAAATAATTTTTCAAAACACAAGCCTGTGTACACCTGGGGATTTTTTGCCCCAACCTTTTCTCTACATGGGATAGTGATGAATGCCACAGCATTAAGAATACAGTGGTTGCCAAAATTGTAAGGTGATAGCACTTGATTTATGACCTCTGATGTCAAATCCTGTGGTTATTACTCTGAGCCAAACCAGTGCTCAATAGACCCATGCTAATTATACACATAATAAGCACAGAAGTAACAAATAAATAAAACCAAATAAACCAGCAATTCCTATAAATATGTGTGAGTATATGTTTATGCATGTGTGCATTGGTTTAATGTAATGAGAGAAGTTCAGGAGGAAGGAGAGAATTAAATTGCTTTAGGGAAGTATTTCAGTGTTACTGCAAATTTTGTACTGCTTTATATGTGTATCCAAATGTATGTCTGTACCTCTGGTTTATGCACAGCCTTTCCTTGCATCTTCAAAAGTACAATGATTACACACAATGCTGTGAAAACTGAAAAACCCAAAAGGAAATATCCAAAAGAAAAACTTTCATATGCACCCCTGGAACAAAAAAAGTCTCCATAGACAAAGACACCCAAACTATATACATATCTGCTAGAAAATAAAGAAGAAGAGATAAAGAACTCCTGCATCCCACCAAGAAGCCAGCTCCTAGTCAGTAGTGGATCCTGACAGCTGGATTGGTAAGCCATTTTACTAAACTCTAACAGGAGTTACCAAACCTTTGAAGTTTACTTACAATATCTTTATAGTATTACAGATATCAATGAGTTACACTTTTTCACCTCTGTTGCTGTCTATCTCAATCCTCTAGCAGGGAGACTTCTGTTGTAATACCTCATTCAGTGCTGGTATGGAAATGGTGATGGTGTCACATCTTCATCTTTATGACTAGTTTCCAAAAATGAAAAAAAATAAAAAAAAAACTTGTCTGCCTGAAAACCTATTTTAAAGACTGTTACTTTTGGCTTTTCGTAACAGTAGCATAAAAACTCTTTGAAAAATATATTAGTCAGAATAACCATTTAAAACTATAACTGATAAATGTCGAAAACCCCTAAAAGTTCTTCTTTGGTGTATTTTTTCTAGGAATGACACCCCTCTGCAGTGAAGCAGAGTACATCAGCTGTGTACTCCTTTTACAGAGAAACAGGAAAATCCATTGACTCTGTAACATCTGCCTACAGATTACAGAAGACCCCATCACTTCTCAAAACTATTTTGAGACTGTAAAAGATTGCAAGCTATAATTTCCATGTTTAGCATAGTGAGAGGTGATAAAAGTGGCTAGGTAGAATTTATGGAGTTTGTTCTGACAGTCTCTGTGCAATTTCCCATTGACATTATTTTCAATTATTTCCTACTTCATAAGATAAATTGTACAAATTTATGAAAGCAGACAGAGTACAAAGCTGTCTTTGCTTCAGATCACAAGGTCATGTTCCATAATTACTTAATGTTACTGCTTCTAGAAGGCCTATCTAGAGTTTGTCTAAGAAGTAAATCTTACTCAATAGAGAAAAATCAGAGATCTTATTTTTACTGAGGCTGCCCACTAAAATTCAGAAAGTAATATTTTATTCTAATAAACTACAATAAACTAGAGATTCTATGTAAAACTCAGTACTCCAAGACATGCTATTTTCTTTTTCTTAATGCTGTATTTTTGCAAAGAAAATTTTACAATTTTTTTTAATCAGTTGAGGTTACCAACGACCACACCTCAAAAGAATCAGGTTAAGCAGATGTATGAAATGGAAAGAAAGTAACCTGCACACTTATTCAATTAAACACAAAATATTACATACACAATACTCAAATATGTACCTCTGTCTCTTTTTGAAATCAACATCTGTAGATTGATTGCCTAGGTCTTTACATATACCAGTAAATTGTCAATCATTTTAAGCTGACACTTCACTATTAATCCTGCTTAGGTAAATGGTATTAAAAAACCCAAAAACCAAAACCGAACCAAACAAAAAAACACACCTAAAAATAATTCCAATGCTATTTATTCCCATTTTTGCTAGCATAATCATGGATTACTTTATGCTAATTTCCTGTGAAATGTTTACCTCCTACATCCCTGGCATTTAGCTGTCTGAATTCTACTGTAAAAAGATTCTAGAAACTATGCCTGGAAAGCAAAGAAACATGAAAACAAATTGTCATACCACAAATAGAAAAATAAGATGAGACAGAGGATAAGGGATTAAGTTTTTCCTTATTTATGCCAATAGCCACAAGGAGCTCACATTCTGACACTGAAAACTGTGCATTCCACATTGGAGTGTAGAGGCATGCAAAAACAAAACCCAAGGGGTTTATATATTTCTTTTAAACTTACAGATTTCCTATAAGTCATTAATATTTAAAGAGTAATCTGAACCATAGAAGTCATCACACATACTTTGACACATGTCTGAGTCAGAGTATTCTTTCATCATCCTCACACATGAATAATTTTCTTCTTTGAGCAGCTTTAGAAAAGCTGAACTTCTTTTGAGTGGAATGTAACATTTCCATGCTACACACAAAACCAGAGTAATTGGAAAGTTGCCAATTAATTGCAAGCAACATCTGCCCTTAATGGTGATGTACAATGCTGTTGATAATGAAGTCTCACTTGCTGAGACTGAGCACTAATTGACAGTGTGTTCCTTTGAACTCCATATTACTTGTAATGCCAGATATTCCAGTTGAAAAACACCCTTTAAAAGTCCTCAAAAGTGACTGTGGATGCTAAGAAAGCTATCTGGGACCAAACTGACTGAAACACAGATTCCACCTCAATTCGAGATTCAGCCCCATCATCAGGTTAATTTAATTTGTGTTGTTTTCTTTACTGCTGTCTGGGGAACAGTGAATTTCAAATTGCTCTAATTTGTTTATATCTCAAAGTAATTTGAAAACAAAATCAAGGGAGATCAACCTAGTCTGCCTGTTTAGTGAAAATTCTTATTGCAGATACCACATTTTTGGTATAAAACATTTATTAGTTGCAGCACTGCACAGACACTGACAATGTGTTTTAGGGGAATGCAGTGGAAATTATTGCACCCTAAGGTAATGGAGGGGTCAGCTACCCCTGAATCAATATTTGTTAAAATCCAGTTATTTTATATTGAATCTCCATATTCTCTGTTGGCCCAGATGGTGTCTAGTGCCTGGTTATCACATCCTCCCCACCTCATCCTAAACAAGGTGCATCTATGAAGTCACAGTCATTTGGCATAAATTAAAAGCTTTGATTTAGAAATTAAAAAAAAAAAAAAAGAATATAAATGTCAGGGAGACCCACATCTATACTCTTTGATGTATCAGTATTCAGCACAATAAAATCTGTTCTGGCTACACTTCAAGCCATTGCTTATTACTAATGTAACTGGAGATGCATTTCTTTTGTAAAGCACTAGTTGGATGTTACTTATGACCAGACTTTTGGTTGCACATAAATTATCAAGTAACCTTGCACACCTCAAACATGCATATTTTTTATGTTTGAATTGTTTTAGACCTCCAAGCACAGGTCAAATGCTTAAGCTTTACTCTCACTACTTGTTTCAAATGTAGATACGTGTTTACCCACCTGCTTAGCACTTCTTGGCAATTAGCAAGGGTTCCCAGTAAAAAAAAAGTCAATTTAACAATGACTCATTTTAAACCTTTAAATTACTCCTTCTAATTTTGCCAAAATTTACCACTCGATTCCTATATCTGATAGTCTTTTTCACTTGGAACTAAACTCATTTGAACATTGACTTACAATGCCTTCTGAATTTTATCAGAAAGTATTAAACTACAGGATGCATTTTGCAGTGCAGAGATAAAATAGACATGTGACATAAATGTAGTAAAAAATATTTATGCTTTATGTGACCATTTATTTATTCAGTTAAGCTGAAGAAACTTTTCAGAAAAACCCCAACCTGTTGCTTTCTAAATTTCAGAGAATAAAAACATTAATCAAACAGTGTGGAACTACATTATCACAACAGTCTTTACTTTTATTATGAAATACATTACAGTGTCCTATGATCCTACTCCAAGTAATGCTGGGCTTTATAGACAAAAAACTGTTCAAGAATATGATAGGGCTACTTTGAAAATTGATTATTTTGTCCTTGGTAAAGAAGATTATTACATGGATAATCACCTCAAATACTCAATTATTTTAATTTTTGCAACAGACCAGAAATGGCAGGCATTTTGCTCCAATTTACTGCCACTCACAGATTTTCAAATATCTCTTCAGAAAACTGTGGATAAATAATCAAAGAAGGAGGAAGTAGAAAGAATTAATAATTTAGAATTTTCCAGTACAGGTATTATGCCTCCCAAGGAAATTTTTAAACATGACTGCATGAAAATAAATATTGAAGTTTTTCCTCAAGAAACAGTAGGATTTGGTTTTCAAGTTATTGACTCATCAAGAAACTTCTCAGTTATTGAGGAGGAGGAAATGGGCTAATAGGGAAGTATGGAAATTTTACTTCTCTAGAGAGAGTGCAGCAATAAAAAATATACTGAACACCATTAGAACTTTTACATGACTCCACACATATTCATTATGCCAATGTTTTTTGAGAGGCAAATAAAAAACCCAAACAAACCAAAGCCAAAACTCACATTGCAGTTTGTCTGCCTAAATATTCCTTCCAAAACAACTCTGTTAAAACTTCTGTAATCAATGAACATACTTATTGAAGTGTAAGAGTGGTCAAAACACTATTCTCATACTTATAATCAGAAATTATGTACTGTTAGGGATCAAAAGGTGAGAAAAGAAATAACACTCTCTTTCAACATTTATCTTTGGTTCAAAGGGACTCTGTTAGTCTTCAATAATCTCAATACTTAGGCTTAGCCATATAAATTTCCCACTCACCTTCTAGTCTTTCCAGCCAATATATCACCAGTCTATTTTCACAGAGGAATCTATGCCAAAAACCTTGCAAAAGTTAAAATGAATTATATTTACCACCCCATTTTTTGTTACTTTTATATGGATTCATGAACTAATTTAATAATCTTAAACTTCAACACAGAGATAAAACAAGCAAATTACAAAAAAAAAAAAAAAAAAAAAAAAAGGAAAAAAAAGAAAACTCACTAGGAAGAAGAATTCCTAAAAAAATTTTTTGAGAGAATTCAATGTTTTGGACAATGTAATTTTACCCAGAGTTTTAGGATGAATAGAAACAAAGATACAGTAGGAGGAAGTGTATCACATACACGGAATAAATCTATTCAAGGCTGTGAATATATCAAGAAAGAATCTTTAGAATTTATTCTGAATTCATGACCTTAGCATACAGTTTTGTGGGTTAATGGAAATACATGCTCAGACACTGCAGTGAAAGTGCAAGGTCATGAGCTATTTGTATTTTGAATAAAAGACATCTTGACAACAAAATATCAGTCTCAGAAATCCCAGTGTTAAAGCCAGTCATGACAAAGTGAAGAGATAAAAATCCTTTGTCCTCCTTGCTAAGTATTAAGTGTTTTTTTAGTAGATTTTTTTAACTGATAAAACTAAGTGTAGGCTACAACATGTATCACTGCAATTAAAAACAAAAATTTCAAAAGATAATTAGATGAAAATAGATAACCTTTTAAAAGACCAGTGACATTTATTGGGAAATTAAGTTAAAATACTGAAATCTTTTATGTACCTTCTTCAATAAATTAATAAATAGTGTATGGTGATAACTGAGTTAAATTAACACCTACATTTGTCATTAAACTATCTGCTGCTCAATTGCTGTGATTTAGAAAAATAGGAAGGCAAAACTAAACCTTTTTTCATTACTGGTTTTGATATTAAATTAACACATCCTCTGCTTTAAAACAAGCTGATATTCAGCAGGTTCACTAATTTTATTCAGTCTCAGCATTTTATTAATTGTTCATGGAATTAAACAAATTATAATTCAGTAAATGCATTTTCTGTGAAACTTTAACTACAAGTTAAGGCCTTTTGCTGCTATTTCAGCTGACTACAAAAATTATGCTGCCCAACATGTTGAAGCAGAGATAATTCCACTTTTAGCTTTTATATAAAAACTGACCACATTTGAAGTAACTGGAGCTCATTACTTCCACATTTTTTGTTTCATTTGCAGTCACCAAATTAATTCTAATCAACCATTTTCCTAAAGGGATTTCACTATAAACTATAGAATAAAAAAAATATACCTTTTTGCAGACTTGGGTGTCCTAAGAAAATATCTATCTAAAAACTTACAAAAATTTCCATTAAAAAATAAAATAAAAATAAAAAAAAAAAAAAAAAAAATAAAAAAAAAAAATTGAACAATAAAAACTATGCACTAAAGCAAAACTCATCCCTGGAAAGTAAAGAAAAAAATTCCATTAAAAATTGGATATACTCAAGCAGCATGATCTAACTTTGAAGTTAGATTTTTTTAATTTGGACAGACTGACCTCCAGAGGAACTAAATTAGAAAATTAGAAGAGCGAGTGTATTTTTATTAAGGTTTCTACCAGAAAATAACCTTGAATTTCTATCAATTTCAGGAAATAAGACAACAGAAGTTGTTATACCATGGGCTTAATCAGATTGATGTTAGAAATTAATTTTCAACAATATTTCCCATTCAATATGGATTTCTTAGCATTAAGCTTACAATTTTCTATTACCAAGCTCTTTTCTGCAATATATGACAGACAAAAATCTGTCCAAGCTAAATAAACCCAGGCTAGGTCACGAGTCCTTGTCTGGGTCATATTTTTATTTTTACTTACAGACAGAGTATTTCTGTAAAAATGGTTAACTTAAAATTTTCACACACAGAGAGAGGAAGCAAAGTCCTATGAAATGGAAATCACTTTGGCATGATGAAAATATAGAAAACTCAAATTCAGAGCTCTAACATCCAAAACTTAAAATGTAGATGAAAAAATTATATTTTAAAATTATACAACTTGCAGCAAATTTACATAATAAAAAAGTATCCAAATTCTGTAAAAATATTTTAAAGCCTTCAAGAATGTCTAATATAGTGATAAATCTTTATAGATAAATCTTTAATACTATTAAATTGGAAAACTTTTACAATTAAATAATTCAATTTTGGAATTCAACCTCTTTAGTCAATATGAAAAAGGCCTCTACTAGTTATAACAGAAGATACTTATTCCAATTGTAGAGAAAGTTGTTAACTATCACAAAGTAAAGACTGGACATTCAGGATAATCTTGTGTGTTGCAAAGGGTCATAATATTGATGCATTTAATTTTGGTTCTCTTCAGGCATGGTTTGCTAAAAGCCTTCAAACATGACACCAACTGCATTCAGGTTGCAAAAATTCACCAAAACCTGGAATAGTGGAGTGATTTTGTCATAGCTTTCCTATAAAGAGTGTTTATTTTAGTGCGTAGCTTGTTCCAGTTTATTTGGCTCCAGAATCATGTATCTTACTGCTTTTCCCAAATATTACTGAAACAATAGAAAGTGCTTTGCTTTTATTCCGTAATATTCACAGAAATAGTAGGGATAAGAATGGTTTCTTTTCCAATTTGTGATGTCCTGCTCATGAAAATGCTAGTCAGCATTGTAGTGATTTTGACTGATGTCCTTTATATACACAAGACTCCTATGTGTAATACAAAGACAGTACTACAAAGATAATGCTCCTGTCTCCAGTTCATCAGACCATGATACATGGTGAGAGACCCTCTTTGCTCTTTTATCTCTCATTAAAGAGTGGTAACCACACTGCTTTGTTCTCCTTGTATCTTAAAAGCTTTAGCAACATAATCTCAGGTATTACAGCTAGGTTGAACTTAAATTATTTAATCCAACCCAGTTTCTCCTCTTAGAACAACGGACTCTGGCAAATATGCTCCTTTTGTGGGGGAGAAGCCTTAATTTCTATGTGATCACTTTGGGCTTTTCCACACTTTCTAACTCATCAGTAACCCTCCCATCTCTGCAGTTGGATGACTGTCTAACCCCTATCTCCACAGAGATGGCAGATCAAAACACCTCCCTTGTACACTGCAGATATTGTTGTGCTGCTCCCAGGCTTTTCTCTAGTGAGCCTGGTTTATCCCTTTCCCCATTCAAAAGCCATTGAAAACTCTCTCATCGAGTCCTGCTAACTTCTGCACTAAGATCCTTTTTCCCATTTGAGACAGGTGTACCCATCTGTTGCCAGCAGGCTCAGTGTTGTGTAAACTGACACATGATCAAAAATCCAGAATTCTGCTGGTGGCACTTGGCTTGGAGCCAGGTATTGATCTTCTTAGCTTAGCTGCTTCTTCCCTCATCATTCCCTGTGCCTGAGAGGATAGAGGAAAACATTTCTTGTGCCCCTGATCCCCTACTTAGTCATCTCAAAGACCTGAAGTATCTCTTTATTGCCCTAGGACTTTTTGTTGCAGTTTTATCACTGCCTACCTGAAACACCAATAATGGACAGTAATCTGAGGGCTGTTCCAGGATAAGTGTTCTTCTTCACATCTGTAACCCAGTCCCTAGAGAGGCAGCAGACTTCCCTACAAAGTAGCTAGTGGCTGCATTTGGGATCTTCTCTTCGTCAAAAGTGAGTTTTCAATGACAAGTATCCCTCTTTTTTGCTTTATGGAAGCAGTTTGGACACAGGACATAGACTTAACCTCGATGACACCTCCAGGCCAGATGAAGATTGTCCTGGCAATCACTCACTTCCATTTGCAGAACCTCATGATGATTATGCCAGGGCACCTCAGGAGGTGGGGCAGTCACCAGGATGCTCTGCTGTCAATTTTGTCAGCACCAGAGCTGCTCACCTTGGCAACTGATTTTTTTTCAATGAGATTCCTATTAGTTTACCACTTGCTGAGTTTCATTTGCAAACCACAAATTTTTAATGGGAAGCCAATTCCACTGGCACAGCCACTTAGGATTAAAAAAAAAATTGATCAAAGACACTGAATTCTGTCTCACTTAAAGACGAGGAGGGCTATCCAGAAGTCTTAATAGAGTTATTTCAAACTCGTAACAAACCATTCCTTTAATGATGCTCATGAAGTGAACATTTCACTCTCACCTGTTGCTGCTGTCAGGGGATATTTTGGTGGAAACACAGCTCAGATACAAGCCCTGTTTGTAGGAGAAGAGAAGAAATTGCTGTTGCACCTATGAAACATAAAATATTGTCTTGTGGCCTTGTGTTTTGACACAAATATTGTCTGCTTGCTTTCCTTGGGGTTCTTACATTTCAGTGCTTAAAAGTGACGACTCTTCTATGTTAACATAAGAGTTAGTGGGAAAAAGCTCTGTAATAAATAATAATCTGTCACATTTATTGTGATTAAATGTTGAGGCATGTTATGAGTGAGTTTATCGTAGTCTCAGGACTCATTATATGTCAAACCAGCAACACATGTAATTTCAAAGTCACTCTGACAACATATATGGGTTCATCCTCTCTATAGGGGTTTTATTTCTCTTCTGAAGGTTGTGCTGGTGAGCATTTGAATCTCATGTTATTCGACCAAAAGTCTATTGGGGAAGTATGATCCCTAAACTCATACCAACTCTGTTATGTTAGGTTTATTGCACTGTTTAATATTGTAAACTCAAAAAACCCTACATTTACAAATCCCAGTTTAAAAAGAGTCTAATAAAAAAAATGAAAGTCTATTGCTAAAAGACTGGGCGAGCACACTCTCAATTTATTCCTGTTTGATTTTTGTTTAAGGGAAAACTAACATAATAAATCAATATGATAACATTCAAGGCTAGCAATATATAATGTGCCTTGTAAACAGCTAAATTAAATTAGTTGTTTTCAAAAAATATCCAATAGATACCAAGGTTGCCGAAGAAAGCAACTCTGCAATCTCAGGATTATAGTACACTCTCTAAAATGCATTATAGCCTTACACTCTCTGATATTTTTACAAGTTCTCACAATTCAGAATTACAGTGAGTATCCTGAGAATTTTTTTTTCTTAGAATTATGTGTTAGTATTTCTATCATTTTTTTAGTCTAAAAAAAAAATCTGGTCACAATCAGTAAGTCATGCCTGAGATGATGGCAGAAAGACCACAAATCTTACTGTACCCACAAACCTGCTAAACCCTCCACGACTGCCAAACACTCAGAGAAAATGTACAGGTTTTATAAAGGTCACAGAAGTAAAAACAGGAACCCTTGCTGATCACTATTTAACACAACCTATTCAAATATCTGCTATAATATCTTTGTAAGGTTTTAAACAGAGTGGCAACTAAGTAGAGATCAACTACTGAATATTGATTAATTAGTCAACAAGCTGAAAAGTGGGTATTTCTCTTCATGTCAAGTTCCTAAAAAATTGAGTCATTTTTTCATTAGGCCCCTTAAAAGAGAAAAATAAAAACTGAGTTCCAACTACAGCATCTCAAACCATTATAATGCTGCGAATGAATCTCAACTTTTAACTACAATTGAATAATTTAATTTGTATTGTACTATTCTTTCTAATGTTATGTAAGATGTAATAAAAGATATTATTAAAGAGTGATCCTGTCCTGAAAAGCTTTAATTTCCAAAAAAAATGTGTTCTATGTCTATTTTTAATTTCTTTAGAGCAGTCTTCTTGTTTCAGTGGACAATGCTGGACATCCCAAATTCTCAAATAAGAAGTTTAGTCCTTTCATGTAGAGCTGTTAGTGAATTAGTCTGAATTTGCTGTATTGGCCCCCTTACTCACTCTTTACCATGAGCAGAATTCAACCTGAGAGTGCCACAAAATATGACTGCCATTGCTGGTAACTTCCATTTCACCTGAATGTGTTTGAATGGGCCACAGAAAAGGAACATCAAGGGATGATGGCAGCTTGCAGCTGAGAGGGACATGGAAATCATGTCTGGAAGGCACACCAGAAGGATGAAGAGAGAGAAAAATTCTTACAAAGGATAAAACAGTTTCGTGAATACTGAAAAAAAAATAATAATTTAGCAAATATAAACAGTAAAATTTGTATGAACATATAGCAATTTTGAATGTCAGCACTGGAAATGAGTCTTAAGAGAAATGTAAGTCTTCTGGCAAAAAAATCATGTTTCAGTTGTTATTATGGGCTGTGAATTAAGCCACTGATAAAAAGAACATATCTTTTAAAAGCTGAATTCAGTTTGAGAGAGAAGTGGAGGGGGTCATAAAAACAGGCTGCTATAGAAGATGCACCAGCAGAGGACATGAATTTTAGGTACTTCATTGACAAGGGAAGAACATTCCAGCATATTCTCTAGATCCCAACTGATCACTCCAAAGCATTTCCCCATCTTCATTAGCTTTGAAAGCAAAGCTTACTTTCACAGATTTCCCATCAGACTTAGGTAGATGCTACCTTGGGTGCTGTGACACTGAGTTACTGTGTTAATTCCCTCTCTTTGGATCAGTTTCTCACACAACACACCTTCCCTCAGCTCCTCTTCCCCACCCACCTCCCCAGTCTCTTCACTATGCTAGTAAGAGATGACTTCACATCTTCTACCTGCTGAGCTATCAGCTCAGATTTCCTACATCTGAGGCAATCAATTTACAATTCCTCTCTAAATCCCAGCCTCAGTCTACCTCAAAATTATTTCAGCTGGCATCCCAATCCTTCTACTCCTTTTGTTACTGCACCTTCTGGTCCATCTCCAATTTTTTTCACTAACAGAAACAAACAGTCATTTTTTAAGATGATGCTTGGATTCACTGTAAGCACAGAAAATATATATGCACACACAGACACAGTTTGCAGCAGTAGAGAGCTGTTATCACAAGCAAACAGCTACTGGAAAAAAAAAACCAAAACAAACAAACCCAACAAGGAAAAAAGAACAGCAGCAAAACAAACAAACAAAAAAAGTCATTCGTACCTGGAAAAAAGATGTGTTTGTCCCACAGTTTTTGTACAGCCATTCTCTATTATTTCAGGTGCTAAATCAGTAAAAACACTATCTGGAAGAACGTTCTGTTCATAGATTTCCATAACTATCAATTCCATAAGAATAAGTGGTATAGTTTTTCCAGGTGTGGAGTCCTTTTGTCCATTTTTTCAACACTGAACTACAGACAGAACTTTCCTGCTTTTTTTTTTTTTCTGTCTTTTTTCCAATTTTCCATTCCCCTTATCATTTTCTGTCCTCATAACCAAGCTGTTGGTTAGCTAAGTGAGGCAGTCCAGCCAGATGACTGTATGTGCTAGCCTTTTAATGATGGTTACAAGTAGCAAGCAGTGTCGAGTTGCCACCTAATTAGATGAGCTCTTAACTCTGCCCTATGCTCATTTTGAACCCCATGCAGAAACCAGCTGCAATCCCATCTTTCACACTGCACCTAACACAGAACACAGCCTCCCTTTTTATCTCTTATCCCTGTACCAGAGAGGGTACAGCAGTTTTAGTTTCCAATTGGGAACCTGTTCCTTTTTCATCAACACAAGTTGCATTTCAATAGGGAACATCAACAAAAACTTTGTAGATTCCTGCATCCTATTGAAAGTCCAGCGCTCATGCATGGGAAAGCATGATGTGCAGAGGACGTGTAGAGATCACTCCCTGCCAACCATAATTATTATAGAGAAGACAGAAATACAAACTATTTAAAAGAAATAAATTGTCAATAATCTCAGTTTACTCCTAACTGCCTAGTGAATATTTGGCAACATTCATACTTAACTTCAGGTATGCCCACTTCACTGAATTTTACTTCCTCAGATCTCAGTAAAGCACCATGGTGTCCGCTGGAACAAGAAAGGCCAGGAAATCTGGCAGTGGCCAGACCATGCAATAAAGACAGAGGCAATTTTATATCTGTCAAAGCTGCTACTGTAGGAAGCTTGCCAATGAACTATATGGGGAAAAAACAAAACCAGAAAAAAGTGAAAAACTGTTTTGCTCAGATCATTAGTTAGATTGTGTTTTGGCCAGCTGCAAGAGAAAATCTGCTGCTATGGACCTCTCGACTGTTTTCACCTTTTTTTTCTAATTTCCTAACTAGAGAACATATTAGCACTTCACAGATAAACTTTCAATAATTTGGAAACGGATTCCATAGCTATGGGATAAGGATTCAAATCAAGCTGAGTCTCAGAGCTGCAGTTTAAAGCTGAGCTAGTTCAGCTGAAGTTCAAATTTCAAAACATAAAGATTTCATAAAATTGAAACTCAGACATCAGGTCAGCTGAACCCTTCGGGTTTGTGCTCTAATTTTCTATCTTTTTCTTCTAATTGCAAGGCAGTGAACTCCTAAAAATTTGATAAATTCAAAGCAAAAGCGTGAGTTTACTGGTAAACTCTCAATCCAAATCTCTGGTAAATCTCAATCCAAATGTGCTTTGGTTGATATAAAACCAATCTTTTTAAATTCTAAAGCATTTCATCTAAATAATACAGGAAATGCTTTACAAATATTACAAGCAAAGCAAGCAATCTAAGGAAAAACAACTGATGTCAGTTATTTAGCTTAAAGTGAAGCAGAAAAAAAAGAGCAATATGCTTTCCCACCCTGTTAAAATGCCTGTGCATCACCTTAACTACAATGAACAATGGGACAGAGAAGGAGCCCTGAATTGTACTCCCCAATTTTGTTTGAAATGTTTTATAAAAAAAAACAAGCAAAAAAACAAAACCAAAAACAACAACAACAAAAAAATTCAAACCAAAACCCAAACCTGAAATCATTTGCATTGCTCACTGCAATATTAAAAGCATAGAGAGAGACCAATTAGACAGAACAGAATGACAAAATTTCTACTTGTATTTCCTGCACTTCTTAGATTTGGTATGTAAGATCACACTCTCTCCTTCAGCCTTCACCTACTCCAGGCACCCTGATATGGTTAATCTATTTTAAGAATGAGTTATAGCAAGAAGAAGCAGTACTATAAAGCTGCATGGAAACATTAGAACTATGCTTTTGGCTATTTCTTTATTTTCAAGGGGAAAAGTACATATTTTACTAATAGAAAATCATCCATATCTTGTAATGTTTCAGTATCCCATGTGTTATTACACCATATATGGTTAACATAATCTTAGATAAAAAACACATTAGTACTATATAGAGAGAGAAATGGTTACTTTTCAAGATTTTTTTTTTTTTTAATTTTACATCTTAACCTATTTTTAACTGTCTTTAACTACAGTCAATAATTTTTTTTCCTTATCTTTGACATCCAAGGTGGAGACTGTGTGGAGTTTATGGTTTTATTTATTTGGTTTTTTACAGTAAAGGACTTCCTTTGAACAGGGCAAAATGAAAGGGTAATTATTCTGCCAAACAGCTTTGCTGGTCTTGAGAAATATCTGGCACATGTTAAAAAGTGTCTGGCAAACTGCTCTGCTATTTCACTGATCTGGAGCTGGGAGATTAGGCAGGAGGGAGTTGAACACCTTTGTATAGCAGATGTGACTTTTCACATACCTATGAAAATTCAAATTTCCAAAACAGAGGTTCAAAATTATAAATTGCAAAGGCTTACCACATTTTTAAGACAAGACAAGACAAGACAAACAGCTAAACTTCTCAAAACCTCATAAATACCCTACCATCCAGCAACATAAAGAAAGAAATTGCTTATTGGTTCAAGACTACATAAGCTTAACAAGGCTTTCCTTGGCATTTTTCCTGGCAGCTCTGAGCCAGACTAGAACTAGGTGGAAAGCTGTGAGCAGAAAGTGTGTTTCCCACCCATCTTCCAACATCCAGGCCATACTGAGAAGGATGTTCTATTTCAACTGACCTAACAGACAGCTGGGGAAGTGAGATGTGGTTGAGGAACATGGTGAACCAGAGAATTTGGAACAAGAGGAAAGCCCTGTTACTTTAGAGAGAACACAAAAGAGTCAGTAGATCAGAGTGTCTTTGGAAGATGGGACTGAACTGCTGATGGGTACAGAGAATCAGAGATCACCTAGTATCTTCAGTCTCATGTTACTCTTCTGTTTATTTACTGCAAGTCTGCTTTCTCTCACAGAGTCCCACTTTCTTCTTTCAAATAAGGAGAACTTTAGCACTTGTCAGGCTTTAGCTCTCTTCCTTATGTGATTTTTCCCCTACTCTGCACTCACAGAAGAATGTTTACTGCTGCAAGCTGTCAGAGCAGTCATGCATCATGATACAACCCTAAACTGAATTTATTTTTTACCCCATGCCATTTCCCCAATCAGTGAACAGAATAGATCTCTTGGCATCCAGCTGAACACAAAACTCAGGTTACACAGTAAAGCTCTTTTCCATAGTGCCCTTGACTGAACTGTTGCTGAGAGTGGAAACCATGTGGCAAATGTGAAATGAAACAATAATTCTACAGATATTGCTGCCATGAGGGTTTGGCTTCTCTCTCTTCACTTCCTGCACATTATATCATTTAAACCAGCCCCCTGAGGATTACTATTATGTGCTCTTGATCTTCTGGGTACTGAATTTGAAGAAGTGCTGGAAAATCATTGCTTCTGTTAGAATCAGAGAGGATTTCTGTCTGGAACAGATAAAGTGCTGTGTAATAAAAAATCCTCTGAACTATCAGGCACAATGCATGGCAGCCATAGAACCCAGAATCAGCAAACACATTTTGTGTTTGCTTTTTAGTACTTCAGTTTCTCACCTGAAATACTGCCTCTACAATGAAAACTGGGGATTGTACTAATAATATTTGGGAACTACTCAAATATAAAGGGTAAAACCCATAGGAAATTACAAGGGGAATCTAAAAATTTGTCATCAGAGCATGCTTTTATTAGGATGCAGTAAATAAAGCCTATGGCTACACACAGAGTATGAAAATTATGAAGGCAGCAATCATCAAGTAAGCATTATCCTTCCTGTGCATGGAATGAAGTTTAACTACAAGGAAGGAAAAAAAAAACAACTAAACAGCATGTGATTCTCTAATTAAAAACTGTGCACTGTGCATAAGCATAGGGAAGACAAAATTAAGATTATGCAAGCAGCTCTAATTCTTAAATTCCACAACTTTTAAGCACTTCATTTCTCTACTTTAACAGAGTTCTTAAGCTTTTCAGATGTGATTTAGAAATATACATGAAAACAGCTCCCCCCAAAAACCCAGACAACAATAAAATCAGCAATAAAAAACATTTTAATCCTGTGAAACAGTTTGTGTGAATGTTACATCTAAGCAAACAAAATTAATTTTATTATAAACAATACAGGTGATAAAATGGTGTTACAGCACTGAAATGCAGAGATGTAGAAAGATGAGTTTCTTATTTGTGTTTTGGTGATGTGGGTGTTTGACCTTCCTAAGCAAAGAGCAGAAAATTGGATTTTCAGCACTTTGACTTCTGTTACTCTCTATAGTGAACTAGAATCTAACAGAAAAAAAACCACACAGGAACAAGGATGCTAAACTACAGGAACATCTTTCTCTATTAAAGCTGCCTGTTTAAAATATTAAAGAAGATTTATTTAGAGAAGACTGCCTGTGACTCTCCGGAATCAAGATTTTTGTCTTTCTCAGGCTTTCAGAATCAGTATATATACATTAAAAAAAAAAAAAAAATCATATAAACAGGCTAAAGAGAAACCTATTATATTAATATTAATTGGTTTTCTCATCACAGAGGTAATTAATATAATTCTGCAGGTATGGCAAACTGGAGAGTTTTTTTCCTTTATGTCAAAAGACAATTAATTTTATTTTTATATTTTATTTTTATGTAACATCTTAGCATATTACAGAAACACAATGACATTCATATAAAGTACCTGAAATACACTGTTACCTAAAGTGTCAAATTAAAGATGAGGCAGGTCTCTAAATCTGCTCATTGAACCAGTTTCAGGTTCTGCAGAATTTTATTCAAAACCTCATGTTTGTAGAGTCATTAGGTCCTTGCTCACTGCAGCTTCTTTGCATAAATTTCATTAAATTATTTAAGAAGTTACTCTTCAGCTTGTTCTGCAAAGTTTATGTCAGTACATTGGATGATGATCATTTATATAATGCTGGTAGTGCTATATATTGAAAATTCTTTACATAAAATTATCAATAGTCATAATGGTCAGCTCATTAACCTTTTTTTTTTCTGCATTATGATTTCTCCTTTGGATCTTTTCCCATAGTAACTGCAAGTAAAGCATCTGTATTTGAACACTAACACAAAGCTAATTGCTATTCACATAAAGTTAGTCAAAGAAATGAGCATCTTAGAATAACATGCCAGGCTTTTCCCCCCAAGCTGAATGCTTTATTCCACTATTAGCTTCAGCCTAACTTTTCTTACTTTAGTCTTAGGAGTATTTATTGAGTTGCAGAGATGAGATGGTGTGTAAAACAACAACAAAAAAAATTAGTATCATGATAAAGCAACTTTATTTCCCAGCACACAATCTACAGCTGCTGGTACAAACAATTCCTGCTGTGTTTTTAGAGCTGACAGTCTGCACAGGAACTTGCACTCAGGTCAGTTCCTCTTAAAGTACTGTGTAAAACTCTCAGAGACAAGAAACACAATACCCTAATAACAGAGAGTACTGCACTTTCTTGCCTCAATGTAATTGCTTATGTTGAAGAAGATTCTGAACTATCCTTAAGTAGTCTCAACATCCTGGGGATGTCTTGCTTTAGAGGTATCTTGCTGGCCAGACTGATACAACCTTGTTTCAAGTATTGTGAGAATCACAAGAGTCAGCTTTTGTGAAGTGAATCAGGTATGAGGGCTCTCATCTCTGTAATTACATGACAATTCTCTCCTAATTCTCCCAAAAATAGACATATAATGTTAATATCAACTGATTCCAAAACCTGGCCTTGCCAAATATCAGAATATACTCAGAAGTACAAAATTCCATTTTTCAAGCTTGAATTATTTAGTATTAAATTACTAAGTTATTTTAAAAATCTTTTTATAAGCATTCTGTGCTAGATTAGCACACTAGTAACAGCATTTCTACATTTGTTATTAGGAAAGACATGAGGAGACAAAGAAAACGGTTTACACATAGCAGCTATGTCAATCTCATCCATTTGCTTAATGCATAATGCTTATGACAATACCAGCTTTCTTTGATATTCAAATGGAACAACCTAAATATTAGGCTAAGGCACCACAGAAGGAGCTTATTAGGAAATGACAGTGCTGGAGAAGAAGGGTGCTTACAAAAAAAAAAAAAAAATTCAGAAGCAATAAATTAAACAAACAACCTTTCCCTTCAAAGAAACTATGCATTTGCAAGCACCACTACAAGTATTTTTAAAAGACTTTTCAAACTAGCAGTTTCATCATCTGTCAGTTCAAGACAGAAATTCCTAAACACTCCCTAAGTGTATGATTGTCTTCTTATGCTCAAGCTGGCCAGCATTTCCTCAATATATCCTCCATTCCATGGTGATATATTTGTGTACAATCACTGAACCAGACAAACTTTCAAAGCTCCTGCCCTCGGGCTGTCAAAGGCATTTGGGGATCTCTACGAATTGGTCATCATAGAACTATGTGGAACATCAACAACAAAAATCCCCAAGTCTGAAATCCTTTACACCTTACATTATTTGAAAACCAACCCAATTTTAACTATAATAAACATGTTTTAATTACAGTAAACATTCATGACTTGACTATGCCATCTTGTCTTTTAAGCAGAACATATTTTAGTCCATTTTAAAAATAATTTAGTGAGATCATAAAAATATCAGTAATCTAATTATTTTCAAATATAAGGGATACTAATAATAATCCAAACAGCTGCAATGTCAGTGAATTTAATTAACAGATAAAAATATGAACAACAGGGAGCAAGGTAACATGCTGTTTCTAAAGATGTGCAAAATGGAAGTATCCTCTCCTTGTACCTGGAATATTGATGACCCAAATTCACTCTATCTCACTGCACAGGCACAAGCCTATTCCAAATTACTGAAAGGATATAAAGAAATGTTCATGTACTTTCTCTTCTAACCAATTCAGAAGGCAGAACCAGTACTTGTTCCTACCCTTCTGAGCCTACCTAAGCCCAGCTGACAGCCTGCTCTTCCTGAAGGTCCTCAGGATGACAGAGATAAGCTAGACCAGACCTGGGGAAGCAAGCTGTGCCACCAGCCTCCTCAAAAGAAAGCAGCTTGGCTTAGACTTCCCCAGTCAAGGTCTGAAAGTTATTCTTCACTTCACTAATGCAACCAAGAGTTTACACAAAGGTTTTCACTGTAAGCCCAGTGGTTACTGATCTTATTTTCATGAACAGCCAGGATTGGGAGTTACTTCTACCCAATCTCCTGACCATTTTGATTAAAAGCATGCACATACTATAGAAAAATAAAGAAGTAGTCTATAGATTTTTCAGGTGCTGTTCTTCCTGGAAGGTATCTACCAAAAATACCTCTCTGCCCTTTTGCCCCTTGATCTCCACAATTTTTTTTTATTTTCTTTTCTTCTTTCTAAGGCCATAAGATGTAAAAAGAGCCATTTTAGCCATTTTATTTTCTAGAAACTGAGACTAGGACAAATATATCCTGCTTTAGTTTTTAGAAGAAGGAAAAAAACAAAAAAAAAAAATGTTGACATTTGCCATCTGTATAACATTGGTAAAACTTTCTTCTTACCATGTTTAAGAACCTGTGGAAAATTGGAATCAAAAGAGTTTCTGCTAAAGAGCTCAGTTTTCTACAGTGGGCAATCAGAAAGCACCATATTTGCCTTTGTTCTGCACCTTAGCAAATCCTAAGCCTACCTGCCAAGTTTTGTGGTTTTAAGCAAAGCACATTTTTCATGTGGTTCAGAACGTTCAGTCCCCCAGCTAAGTCATTATTACTTATTGCTTTTATGTGGCCCAGCCCTCTTGAAATGACAGCCAGTTTGGACAGCCTGCTCTGCCTTCCTTGTGTCTGATGATCCTGGGAACAGATGAATGGGAGGCACTCTGGCTGTTAGAGCTGCCTACCAACATGAGCAAACAGCGTGGGGCCTGATGATTATTTAGTACTGACAGTTTTGGTTTGGAGAGAAATGGACTCCAGACAAATAATGGGAAAAAAAATATGATATTTGCCAGGTAACTTTTGTGTGAAATAGGTATTTTTCATTACAAGAACTTTCATTGCTCACCTTAAACAGTTTAGGTTAATGTGTCAGGCAGCACAGACCTACTGGCTACTCAATTGTTAGGTATCCTGATGGGAAAACCTAAGTTCTGCATGGTGTATTTTAAAATCCAGGGTTGGCAATCAACAAAAAGAAAAAGCAATTTGAAATTCTTGACTTTTATTCAACTGAGGCCCTTGACTTGGTAAATCACCAATTAATATTAACTTTGTTAGCCTGAAACTGAATTAGGGTGACTGCAGTACATTGCTTCTTTGGCTCCTTCTCTGGTGAATGCAAGCAGTTACTTCTAATGGTGTTAAAGCTCAAATGAAAATGTTAAATAGAAGAGTCAATTGCAAGGTCATTACTTCTTTTTCCAAAGTAATGAAAACAAAGTACTTCATGCAATATACAATTATAGGTTAATGACACAGCCCTCCAGAGTGGCTCTAAGGCCTTGTTCAATTTAAAATACTGATTTAAACAATTCCAAAGTAACATTAAGAGTAAATAAAAAATGTTAGTCACAGTTTAAATGTTATATCAAAGCTACATATGATTAAAGAAAAAATGAGTAGGTAACACTTTCAATGCAGATATTTCAATGAGAAAGTATTCTAAGCCAGTATGAAAACAACACTCACTAAAACCAGCTATTACAAAGGCAGAGTGAGACTCAATCTCATAAAGCAGCATTTGCATACTCATTTACCTTGGAATTTTTGCAGAATGAAAAAAAAAAAAAATACCAGAAGACAAAACCCAACAAATTGGGAAATTTTGCTGATATCTTCTTTGCAACTATATGTTGCAATGCTATGTGAAAATAACCCATAGCCATACTGGTTTTACAAAGCCATTTTTTTCTCACACTGCATGACTCATTTCCATCACAAATAACCACACTAGGTTCTCTTTCCAGTATCTCCTACAACACGAGACAAGATGGCAGGATATATTTCATGGTGTTGTTGAGTCTCATGCAATTAAAAATTAAAAATATTTTCTTTCATGTCAGTGCACTTGCATTTCTCAAACAGAAAAAATACCCCAAACAATCATTAAAAATTAAAGTACCAGAGTACCAACTTTCTGAGTAGAAGCAACCCATAGACAATAAAAAGGCAAAAATAATAGAAAGATATTTACATTTCTGAAATTCACATCCTTCATATTCTGCCTGGAGTTCTCAATTAAAATAGAAAAGCAAGAAAATGAAAGAATGGGATTCAGGTTCTCTCTGGGACAAGACCAAGTTGTGCTGCACAAGTATTTTTTCATCAGAATCAGGAACAAACTCTGACCTGAACATTTCATTCAGCATATTTAGAATAAGTTTTTATTGTAAGAGCCAAGAAAAAAATATATTTTATGTACAGCATGTTCTTTACGTCTACCTTAAGACTGAAACCTATGGATATGTTTGGGAAGCACACTGGTCAGGAACAAAATCACTGACCTTTGTTACTGACATTCAGCAATGTCTCTGGACATACTTGTGTAATTGTGCTTCAGAAAGATCCTGTCATGATGCAGAAGATTCTGGAAATCACTCAAAACCAAACCAAAGAACAGTGAAGAATTAATTCCCTTCACATCCCCTCTGTGCCCCCTCTGTCTTAAGGCTCTCCACAGCCCCACCACAGACAGACAGCGTCCACTCAGAGAGGATTTAGTAACTGAAGGACTTAAAATGGGAAACTCAGCAGGGAAAGCACAAAATCCCACAGAACACCTGCTGGAGGCAGGCTGGACTGGCCAGGGACGGTCACAACTGGTCAAGTGCAGCTGTCACAGTCACCCACGCTCAGGGGAAGACAGAACCTCAGCCACTTCGAGGAGCCACCTCTGGGAGCCACTGGGGAGGACTCTTTCTCACCTAAACATATCTGCTTGGCCAGGCCAGATTTTCTGGGGACACTTCAGTGGAGCTTCTGCTTAGCTGAATGAGACTTGAGTGCTAAGCAATACACAATTTTATAAAACATGTTTACATTCTGCTTTGCAGAGCCCCAGTGGAAGATGCTTGAACAAAACAGAATGTGGGGCCTCTGCACATTGTCTTCTGTAAAAAAAACCACCACATCCTAAGACAAATCTCCCCCTGGAGACCCCTCCTAAACATACTCCCCACACACTCACTCACAGAAGTCTTCCTGAGGTCATGGCACTATAACTGAACTTTGGCAAGACACTAATCTGGAGCAAAATTGCTGAAAAAGGAGATCTGTTACCAAAAATATTGGTCACTGACAAACTGGGCAGGTGCCAATCCCCATGGGACTAAAACAAAGGGAGACATGCCTGTCAGAGCTTTCACAGAGCCTGTTGGATGACACAGCATGAAAACACCTGGGTGACTAAAGGTTGCATGTACCATGGGGACACACTTTTACAAATCAGAGAGATTAACCTGCAGGACAGATGGCTGCCATAGAGGCAAAAAAGGTGTAGTTGTCACTGGAAACCAATAGCTGTAAAATGTAATATTACTTCTATCTACACATTTCATCCATTCATAACAAAGTAGATGTCATCAGGTTTATGAGTGACAACATTGATTTTTAGTCAACACTGTAACATAGTTAAACATTTACACTCGGGAAGAATGTGATTTTTTTACTTCAAGTAATTACACAACTTCTGTAGTTTCTTCATGGCCACTTTTACAAAGCCTATTTTCTAGCCTCCCATCTTCTTTCTTTCTTTTTCTTTTTCATTTTTTTCTGTAATGCAAACATCAAGATGGCCTTTGGAAGCATAGAAACTACTTGAAAACTGCAACTCAGGACCATGAGAATGAAGTCAACATTAATCAATAAAAAGAGAACCAGGAACTTTTAAAAACAACTGCAAATTTATTCCTTAATATATCCAAAGTAAGTATGACTCAAGCACTAGAAGCCCCAGGTCCAGCCCTTACCTTTCACCACTGAAAAGAAAAATGCAGTCTAAAAGATAATCAGAATTTTGAACATACATATACCTGTTTTTAAACCTCCCTGTCAGGACAGATAAACAGTAAATATGAAACATTTAGGTTTCTGCAGTAGAATAATGAAATAATCTCTGCTGCAAAAAATTATAGCACCTAATTTGCTTGAAATACTTTAAAAATTCAAATTATTCTCTCTTACTGGAGTGCTCCTGTAAGGAGTTAAAGCAGACTGATACATCATATTTTTTATTTACTTTTTATTTTGATGCAGGAAGTTGCTAAGTTTTTGCACATGTAACTTATTTTTCACGGTAGTATTTCATGCTGCTATTCTATGTATCTGTTGTTTCCCTTTCAAATAGCCAAGAAAAACAGTGGGTTTGGACAAGGCTTATTTAGGATGCCCTTTTCTCACTTAGGTTAATTCTCTGAAGAAAATGTGTAAGAATTCGATAACCAAGAAAATAAATTTCTGAAGATGCAAAAAAAAAAAAAAAAAAAAAAAAAAAAAAAAAAAAAAAATTAAAAAAAAATAAATAAAAAAAAAAAAAAAAAAAAAAAAAAAAGCATCACTTACCGTGCACAGACTTTATTTTTCACATGCACCAAGAACTCCTGAGAGAAGGTCAAGAGAAAACCAACAACTACTTCTGTGTTGGGGGCACCTTAGTGCATGCTGAGCAGGCAGAGCACTCCTGGCACATTGGGTAGCTGTCAGTAAAGCACCCTCTGGCCAAAACCCAAGCCCCGTGTTCAAGCACATACAGAACCACAAAATCATGCAGAAAAAACTGAGTTGGAATTCCCAAACACTGGAAGATATCCTTAAGAAACAATTTAACTCATGACAGACATGTAGATCTGTAAAAACGAGTGGAGGTTCCTGGTGCAAGAGGCAAAACAGGTAGAGAACAGAAAAGTATTAAATTGCTAGAGTTAAACCTCTCTACAAGAGGTTCACTCTGTTTCAGTCTTTTTATTTAGAAGCCAGAAAGGGTAGAGAGAAGGTGAAAAGGACCTTGCAAGCAAAGACCTGCATTTATATTGTACCTGATGCAGCTAGGAAGAGGAGTCACTAAAAATGTACACAGAGCCTTCAAATAATTAGGAAACATCTAATTTTGCACAGGACTAGACTGTTCAAGTTTTTAGTCTTTCTGAAGTGCTTAATATAATTTCTCACTACTTTATTCTTTTCTCCTGATACTATGTCATGTTTTGTTCTAATTACGATGCTGTTGGGACCCAAATATTGACTACTTCTGCAACGGGCAGAAAAATTCACCTGACTTTGCTCACATTCTCTGAGCATAAGGCAGCTAATTTCACATTCCAATCCCATGTTCCTCCTCAAAAAACCAAACCAAAACAAACCACAACAAAACAACAACCGAGAAAAACCACAAAGCCAGAACAAAACATCTGTAATGGCTCTCTAGGGGTCTCAATCCCCACTGTTGCCCTGACATTGCAAGGTCTAGAGGCAATAGCAGTGACTCAGTCACCACTGAAGTTCTGTCCTAGGAAAACAGGGATTAAGTTCATTTGAGATCTTTTATATAAAACCGGATACAAAAAAGTCAGACACAATATTAAACCACATTTTTAGATTACATTTATCACAAGACTTTTCAGCTTCCCCAGTATTCCGACCAGTATTTCAGCCTTTAGATACCTTCATATGTTTGCACATTTAATGTATGTGCCAAGAAATTTTCACTCTGTGATTACTGATTTTTTTTTTGCTCTAGAAGGTACTTCTGTGCATTCAAGACCACTTAGCTTTCCTCTTCTTTGTCAGTTCCTGAACACTTTCAAATACAATTCTTCACATCTTTCTGATGAACATCTAAATTGTTTTCTGATAGCCTGAAGAGAAATTAAGTTCCGCAAATGCTGTTATTTCATAGTGGAAGTTTGGGATACCTCACCTCACAATGAACAGCATGTCTCAACATACAGGCTCATCATAGGCAAAAGTCACTATCAATATAATTGAGAAATATTTGCACATGTGAGAGAGAATATAATCTGAGAGATCTAATTAATGGAATTAAAGGGAAAAATATAAATAAATATTATAATACACTTTAAAATCCTAAACCACACATATTCTGCCTTTTATTACCTGTGAAGACCACTTACAAAGCAAGTAACTTGCAGGACCTGTATTACAACCCATTCATATCTGGTGATAATCTTCTTGGCTTTTCCTTCTTCTACACAATTTTCCTTTTCCTCCTTTCATTAGCCGAAGTCATTTCATATATTTATTAATATTTACCCTAAAATAAGTATTAAAAATCTGACTGTTTCTGCGTTGGGATTACTTTTCATCAGGTATCAGATTCCAAATTTATCTCTACCATATTATAGCCCACATAATAAAGTTATATGAAACAACTGTTTGAAACAGTGATCCACTATATTTTAAGATTCATGAGTTGCTTTGTACCTTGAAGTATATCAAGTATCTTAAAATTGTTTGGAACAGAATATGCCAGCCTAAAAGCAAATTGTAGCATCACAAAATACTAAATCATCCTCTTTTCTTTCCAAAATGTGAACTCTGCTATGATCACTGGAATTTATTGATTTTACAGAGGGGAGAAAAGTTATTTAACATTATTATGGGAGAAACTAGTAAATACAGAGACTACTTTTCACAGACTTCCACTTATTTTGAAAGGTTTATATATAGTTCATATATACACACACACACATATATTTATATGTATCTATATCTATAGACAGATAGATAGGTCTCCCATGCATCCGTTGCAGAGCACATCATATATGCCATACACCCTTTCTCTTCTGATATTTTCCAAGTGTGATTTCAGATTATGGTATAGCTTTTAAAATGGCATAAAATTGCATATATGCATATTGTTAAAATTGCAACTACTTTCACAAATTGTCCCAATATCATTTGCAGGTAAGAGATGTAGCAATGAGTGACAGTTTTTCATTTAGATGAGACATGTGATGGCAAAGAAAGTATTAACATTTATGGAACATTTTTATAGGGAAAATAATGTTAAATTACATTGCTCATACATTCCTTCTGCTTATAATTAAAGACAAATTCATGGATGCACAAGATCGTATTCTGCCACCAGTGTACTCATTAGCAACACAGACATTTAGATAATTACATAATAATGCATTCTTCACTGGCAGTTATTAGCAGAAGAGAAGATTCCTACTTTAATTTCCTTATATTGCTGTTGCTATCATAAGCTTTCAGACCAACCAATTTACTCTAAAATATTACATTCATCTAATTCCTCTGTTCCTCTATATGGAAATGTGAGGAAGAGCAGCTTGCTCACTTCTGCCTACCTAGGCAATGTCACACACCCAGGGCTGGGTGCTATGCATGGGCTCCACAGAGACGTGAAAGCCATAGAAAAATCCTAACCAAAGCTCAGTGCCTGTTGTGTCTGGGTCTGTCTGTGCAACTAGAAAAAGGTATTACAACCAGCCAATGCCACATTCCAGGAGTACAACTGTGGGCACAGTTGTGTTGAGCCATATGGTGCCTCATGACTCGATTGCACATGAAGAAACTACACAGCTTTGATTTCCATCTTTACTATGACCAACCCAAGCTCAGAGGTTTCTTGATTGCCCCATACTGATGAATTCATCAAAGTCCTTACTTGGAGACAGCAAAGTTGTCTTTGCAACTCATGCAGGAAGCAGACATTGTTAGAAATGAAAATACATACAACCAGGTTCATCATAATTTGTATAAATGTACACCAGGGGAGACCTGTGTACCTGCATTTCACACCAAGACAGGCTTGCTTCTCCTTATCAGACGCTGTGCTCTCAAATTAGTCATCCAGAAAACAAACAAACAAACAAACAAACAAACAAAAAAAACCCTTCAGGAAAGAAAAAATCGCAAGAAAAATCACAGGTTGCTGTAAATATGGACCTTTCAGTGACCTAAGTTACTTTATGCTGGTACACCTCAAATATGCACAGTCTACAGAGAGAGAAAAAAAAAAGTGTCAGGAAATTTAATTGTCAATAGGATAATTCTCCAGAAGTAGGAAACAATCAGCAAGTTAAAAATAGCTAAATGTAAGTGGGCTGAAATGACCTAGATAATTTGAAGAGGATATTGCAGCTAAGTGAAAGGGGGTAGAGAGTTACTAAATGTTTTTCCTTGTTAGAGGTAAAGGAATGGCATAAAGAGAGTGCATTTTGCTCATAGTCTTATGGAACTGGGAAACATAAGATTCAAAAGATATTTGTAACTTGCTTGACCTTCTACACAAACGTTTCTTGTCAATCCACAGACTGAATACATCTTCAATCAACTATAAAAACATAATATTAAAAATAAAGGTTGTTTAACATTGGTTCCTCCCTTTGGTTAATGAGGAAAACTAACTGAATAGCTTTGTGTAGTATAGAGGGTCACAGTATAGCCTAGGGCTCTGAAATGTGAAGGTTTTCAAGTGTATTTCCATTATTTCATGAGGTGTTAATAAAATGCATCTACTGTAAGAACAAACAAAATATAACAGCCACAGTGTCTCATAGTAAACCTTTTTTTTTCTTTTAAATCCCATTCAACATAGGATTTTTATGTGTAAATGACAAAATTAATTTCGAAAAGACAACTCCATCCCAGATTCTCCAGGAGAACAGTTTGATGCATTTTCATGCAGAAAGTAATTTCTGCTTTAATGGTTAAACCTTATGCCCTACAACCTCTTTTATTTTTCTTTTTTTTTTTTTTTCCTTTTTCTTTTTTTCTTTTCCTTCCACTGTAGGTCCCCATCTTCCAAGTCTCTCAAGGAGACAATGGGTTTCATATATATTTGGGCTGGATATCAAAGACTGAGGAGATTGCCAGAAATGAGGTGGTGTGCAAATGGCTTTGGGGTTGGGCCAGTTGAAGGAGATAAATCACCACACACCAGTTCCTGGCCCAGCCACTTGGTAGCTGGACATTTTGTAGAGATAAATGTCTCTGTCCTCTGGGCTCTGCATTCACTCCTCCTTCCTAACACACTGAAATCCCTCATGGCCCAAAAGTGTGTTGGGTGGGTGTGTTCATTCCTCTGTCACAGATGGACTCTCAACATAGCCTCCATATTTTGGATTACTATTTCTGTGCCTATGAGGGCCATTCCTATGTTATGCTAAATGTGATGCCATTAATATCTTACTATGGGAAGTGACTGTCATTTCCTGGGAAAAAATAATCTTGAATATTCTAATGCATAATTAGCATTAAATTATTATAAGAGAGTAAAATAAGAATTGCTATTCTGGGCAAACCAAGGGCTCTTCTAGGTTTGTCCAACTCTGATAGTGGCCTATGCTCTTTAAGAAAAGAGTATAAGGATAGGATGAGTGTAAAATCACATGATGCTTCTGAATAATGCCCTAATTTCTATGAAATTATGGTTAGAAATTTCCCCAATAAAGAGTCCGTTCCTTAATGTTCAGAAAATTCAGTATGGACTTAGTTTTATTGCTGATATGATCTAAATCAAAAAACAAAGCACACATTTTTTAAACTTAATGGAGAAATATATGACAGTCACTGTAAACAGCTCTTCATGGTGGAGTCTCATTCAGGGCATACAATATGCACAAAGGAAGAAATAATATAAGGTTTATCTATTAAAGTATTCTTTATGCAAACAAATACTAAATATCAACTGTCATTCAATCACCTTGGTTTCAGTATAATGAAATTCTTCTTCGAGCTTTTGGCTCTATGTGACCTGAATGATTCTGAACTATCAGTAGTTTTGCCACATCCTTTTACCCGATACTCATCAGCTCAATAGAAATTTGCATGCAACCCCACTGCCAGCTCCCCTCTGCTGTGTAAAATGACCTCTTTTCTGTCCTTTGGTTTCTTCTCTTATAGCAGCTTTGTGAAACATGAGATCTTTCTCATTCTGTCTCTTTGGAAGAAAAAAAAATATTTACAGATCCACACTTTTTTTTCAGTCATACTTATGTATTCATACAGATTCTTTTGAAGAAGTAATGTAATTATGAGGCATGGCTTCTTTGAAAACTATATTGACTCTTCTCCATTACATCAGATGGATCCACATGTCTAGTAATTTGAACCATTTCTGGCAGAAAGAGAAATAGACAAAGCAATTTAAAATATTACCAATATTAGCATCCTCCTCTGGATACAAGGTTGAAATCACAGATTACAAAACAATTGATGGCCTAAAATTTTATAGTTAAGTCTCTTCTGAACCACTGCTTACTGCAATATTATTTCTATTATAAGAGATGACTTCTAGTGCCACTGAAATCAAGAGAGATGCTCAGAATCACAGTGTGAAGAAAGGTATTAATGCAAACGGCTTCCTAGGCTCCCTGGCAGTAAGCAAAACAGGAAAAAAGAATGTTTAGCTAGTAAGTCACTGCCTAAATTTCCACGAATGCTCCTCTGGAGAGCAGGAACAGCCTTTCCTTTCCAATTCCACTTTGCCCCAGACAATCGTGCAAACCAGAGCTTGATGGCAAAGGACAAAACAAAAACTCCTGCTGGTTTTTGAGGTGATTTGTTTATTTTAAAAAAACACAGCCTAGTAAAAACCAGTTACAACTTGATAAAAGAGGATGACAGAGGAAATACTTGATTGAGAGATTCATGCCATCCCTAGAGCAGAGATCATCACAATAAGCACTAGATGGGATAGATCATTTGGAGAGGAGATCATGGGTGCAGACAGCCTCCAGAGTGAAATGCTACATGTGCAGAGCCCGGTCTAGCTTGGTGAGAGTGCACCTGGGGATCACCAGTTCTCCAAACACCACACCAGAACCCTCATCCCATTCTGCTGAGCCCCAAGGGAGACTCTGAACTGCTCAGTTCCTGATGGCTGAACATGCTGTGGCTCTGTGGTAACAGGGCAGCACATGAATGTGCCAGTGTGATTTATGTTTCCATGACTATGAAGGCAGTCATCATATTAGGCAAGATGGAGGTTTTGCATGATTAAGACATTAGCAGTAAGATATATGAAAAAAACCTGGAATATTATTCAATGTAATAAAGTTTAGTGTAACTTGGGATGGCTTTTATTAGTTATTATCCAATTAATCCATCAGTTTCTCTGCAAAGTAGCTTAGGGTGCAGTGTTTTATTGCCCTGCAATACACACCCTTTGCAACCTGATCATCTAGCAGCCTGCTATCATTTAGATCCCTGACATATTTCCTGCTTGTGACCTAGGGAAAAATGCTTCACTGATTGCTTTAATTGCAACTTTCTAGAAACATTCAACTCTCTTTTTCCATTTTTTTTATATAATTCTCAGTTCATTAACATATTTTCCAGTTTAACTGTTGCTAACATATTACTCTTCTAATATGGTATATCATAGTAAATATACATATGGTATACTAGAGTATACTCTCTTAATATAGTATGCTAAAATAATATCTGACATTTTCTGTATCAAAAATAGCATGGCAATGATGGTCCCTCTGTACTTGACACCGGTGAGGCCACATCTCAAGTCCCATGTCCAGTTCTGGGCCCCTCACTACAAGAAAGACATTGAGGTGCTGGAGCCCAGAAAAGGGCAACAGAGCTGAGGAAGGGTCTGAGGGAGCTGGGGATGTTCATACTGGAGAAAATGAGGCTCAGGGAAGACCTTACTGCTTTCTGCAATTTTTTTCACTGAATGAGTTGTTAAGCATTGTAATAAGCTGCCCAAGGAGGTGGTGGAGTCACCGTCCCTGGAAGTGTTTGGGAAATGATTGGAAGTGTCACTAAGTACTATGGTTTGGTTGACATGGTGGTGTTCGGTCAAACGTTGGGCTTTTCCAGTCTTAATGATTCTATGATTTCTTACAGAAATTGTCAGGTGAGAGTACAAACACTAACTTACCCTGTGGGAATAATTCAATAATAAGTACAGACTGCATAGAGCAACTCAATTCCTTGCTGATTTAAGTAGAAATTAAAAGATCAAATGTCAAAAGGAACATGAACTGGGTCTTTCTTATAGGCAAAAATACAAGGAGGAACTGTTTGGATGCTGCTTCACTATTCAAAAGCATAAGATGAGATGGTAAACACACCTGATAACCTTATGTAAGAAAATTGTGATACACCTTGATAGGTGCATTCACTACTTTTCAGTTCCTTCCTCATCTTTTTTCAGCATAGCTCCTGTTTCTGACCTTAAATACTATCATTTGGATACAATTTGTCTTGATTTCTTCTATGAGGACACAACTTTTGAATGCATATTTGCCAGAATTATAGAAAACCTTACTGTCTGTAAGCCCTGTGTATTGCTCATAACTGAATCACGACTTGCTTTTCTTCCCTCTGTGCACTCTGACCAGCTGCCTTAAGAATGGCTCCCTTTAGGTTTTATTCTTGTGCAAACATAGCATCTAAAAATTCTGTGAGAATGTGACTGAGATTTTTCAGTGCATTCTGCCTGAACTTCCTTTAGAGTCACTGCTATCAGAATGGCAAGTTAACCCCCCATCTTTTTAATTAAGGATTTTTAGTGTTTCATGCAGTAATTGAACACAATCCTGTAATGGAACTCTGCTTCTACCTGTGTGATAAACTGTGTTGTTTATACCTGATTGCATTATATACCTCATGCCTTCCTTGTACCAAATTCCAAATAGGCCTTTAGATTATTTTTTCCCAAAGAAAACTAGTTATTGACTTAAAATGCAAATTTATATATGATTGTTCACTACAGAGAAAAGGAAAAAAAAAAAACAACACTTTTGAAAATTGCCATAGTATTTTTTTTTCTCAATGTAGGGCACAGTAACTCTGTTATAAGAGGATATACATACATACATAGCTTGCTTCATGCACAGACAGAGCCTCATAGATTGTTTCATCCTGCAGCCAAAGACTAGTCCAAAAAATAAAAAATTAAAAATGATAACAGTCTCATCGAGGATGTTTTTTTAGAACAGTGATTACCTGTGTCTTGGTCAATACTTGGTCAATCTTTCAACAGAATTCCAAGTGGAATCACAACTTATTGCAGTTTATTATTACTATTCTCAGGGAGTTATATCAGGGTTTGCTTGTTGGGATTTGTTTTAATGTAAGGAATCTTACTCCTACCAATAGTTTAGGATATAGAGTAAACATATATATATATATATAATGAACTTATATATATTTTAAACTGTACCAGACTGAAGAGAAGAAAATTCTTGTTTCATCCTTTTCCCCTAAAACCTCAGTTTCAATAGAACCAACACCAAGTATTTGGGCACACAAAAAGCATCCTGTTTTTAAGTCAGCAATATATGCACTCACACTAATATTGGCAGGAATTAAATGTGATGGGCTTAAAGTGGCAAATCAATCAAATACACTATGAAAAGCAGATAGAAGAGAAAAATGTCTATTCTGTGCAATAACACCTGTCATGTAGATCATTGAGAAAAGTGGAAGTATTAGCAAAATCAGTGATATGAACATCAATATTTAATATGACTGGGATACAAAAACATAGGGGAAAAAAGATAAACCAGAGCAGGGGGGAAAGGTATTTTTTTTTTAAAAATAACTTCAATAATAAAGCTGCTTTAATAATTCTCTACGCAAAAACCTAATAGGGTGTCCATGTCAATTTTGCCACTGCTGTTGAGAAATAACTGCAGCTATCATATGCAGGGTGATAGTTTTTTCCCTTCACAACTCCCAAATGTAAGATCAGAGAGAGAATGGAGGAAAACAGCAAAAAAATCATAGATATTCTTGAAGTGTTGGTCCAGAAACACCCCCAAAATCTGATGGAGCCACTTCCTATGTTAAAGGCAGATATGAAAGGTCCTGTGCAAATACAGTTATTTGCAACCATTTAAAAATAAAATTATTGTTCCTTAGACCATCTTTGATAATGTTATATCTTCTTCATGCAAATAGGACCTAAAATATAGGCAATGCTTTAAAGAAATTAACATCAATAGAAGTTGCATTTGATCCAGCTGTAATATCAGCAGACCCATTGGAGGAACTGAAAGCCTTTGTACACAATACAGATACCTCAAAGCATAATAAATTAAGTGATGCACAAAAATACAAGTGCTTACTGGACAGGGATGGCTCTTCTCATCATCACTAACATTATACATGATACATTAACACCCCAAAAAGCAGTCTGGGACACTGAAGTGGTCTTCCCAAAACTAGATACTCTGTCTTTTGACGGGTTTTCTTTGTTTTGGGTTGCCTAGCAGTTTTGTTACCTCTAAGTCATACCTTTCAAAAATGTTTTATGCATTTAAACATATGGGAAGAACTGCCAAACTTCCTGCTGTCAAAGACAGAGAGAGAGATCCACCAGTCCTAAATGTACAAGCTTGCACCTGCTCTTCTGCTCTCTTCATTGATCCTGAGAGATGTGATTAATCTTTTTCAGATAGGGAGAATGGTCAATATTATTTGCTTGAGCATCACTAAGTTTCCATAACATTCAGATAAATGTAAATGATAGCTCAAAAATTGTTTCTTTTTCCTGGTTTTATTTTTGAACTTCCAAAGTATAATGTAAATCCACAAGTTTTATTTATCTGCATGAAGAGTTTTGCTTTGGAGATTCTGAAGATGATTAGATGTAATAGTAACGAATTCTGAGCACGGAAATGATGATGTCTACTGCCAGCAACAATCATGCAAATTTGTAAATGTTTACAAATTCACAAGCTAGACATATGCACCACTGAGACCAATACTGTAGTTCTATATTTAGCTTGTTCCTATTCCCCTCTCAAGATACATATACGAGAATAACTTCAAGTGAACAATTATATTTAGATTAATCTTTTTTACTTAAACTGCAAAAAAAAAAAAAGGATGGGAGTTTGAATAGAAATCTAGAGGTACAAGGCCAAGTGTGAGGAGGAAAAGGTGAAAGATCTCAATAAACATAACTTGATTATTTTTTCCCTTAGCAAAACATATTACAAATGAAAGTCCAGTGCCCTCTATTGCCAGCAATAGCAATTACTTTGCTTGCTTGGCATGTCTGATGCATTTCAGGGAAGCTCTTGTTATTCTACAAGAGTCTATAAAAAAAGAATGCAAAGACAAATAATTTTAAAATATTAGAAGTGCATGTATTTTAGTTCCTAATTCACTCCGAAATTTTAGATTAAAAGCCTGTGATACTGCACCATCTTAGAAATCTCTAAAATGTAGTCTGCGTTCTCTCAGATATTTCTAATGTGAAAGTGTTTTGTCATGCAGATTTTCATTGTTTCAGATAATACACTTGCACAGGTGTTAGAAGGAGAGTAATTTTCATGGAAAACATTTTAAGCCTTAAAATTTGATTTGGAGAAGTAACATAACCTTTCCACGTGCAGAAAAAAAAAAAAAAAAAAAAAAAAAAAAAAAAAAAAAAAAAAAAAAGAAGAAAAAAAAAGATACTGAGAATATCTTCACAACCTTCAGTGGCCCTACTGCAGCAGTGACTGTGAAAAATGGGGGTTTCCTCCAAGGGCTGCTGCACTCAGGATGTCTGTGCACCAGAGCTAGGGAATGGGATCAAGCTTGGAGATGGGTACAGTTCTGCTGGAGAAAGAGCCCATTTTCCCCATGGAAAAGTTGCTCTTTAACTGTAGCTAGTTTTGAATTTATGCCCACTAAGCAAAGCAGAGGAAACATGTCAGTGCTTGTACAGTCATGGGAGCAGACAGAAGCCAGCCTCACTTGCAAGAAAAAGGTCTTTTGAGATACACAGCCAGCAGCCTCAGCTCCACCAAAAGATTTGCAGATAATGAGGTGGAAGTAGAAGTTTCACTTATCATCAAAGTGGAAATTAATCTGGTCTCCAAAAGCTGTCTTGTTAAACTGCAATCATTTAGACATTTTTTCGGAGGGAAAAGAAAAAAAGAAGCTTGTAACAGGCAAAGCCATAAAGTCTCCTGGTAATGGGAGAATGTTCTGGAGGAGAAATATTAGAAAATCGCTTCCCTTCAGGTACACAGATGAAAAATTTTCACTGCCTGAACCTTAATTTAAAAAACTCAAAAAATGAAAATGCAACCACAACCAATATAGAGACATTTTAATTCTCTTTTTTGTTAATGCTGAACATCCGTCTTTGTGACTTTGAAGCCAAACTGAAAACAATTTTTCTCCTCTCTAGGTTTGCAGTGAAAGGGTCCTTTTCTGTACAGAGAATTTGCAAAGCATCTCCAGCTGTGTGACAGCCACAGTGGGTCCTGAGGCTCAGGCTTCTGATGTTCCCAAAAACAGGGAAAAAAAGAAACCTTCCCTCTTAATTACTATGGTTTTGTCATGCTGTGACACCACACAGCTTCTGGTGCTCCTTGCTCTCACAGTAATTTATGGCAGAAAATCTCTATCTCCAGGGCTCAGGCCTCTACACTGGCCAAAATTAAATATTTATAAATAATAAATGGAATATTTAGGGAGATTCTTCCTAAGCATTTCACCAAGAGTAAGCTAAAAATTGATTTTTAAACTAAATATAAAAGTCAACAAGTAATTAAAACTGAAAGCTCACATACAGTAGTGTTATGCTATGTGCAAAATTCAATGCATGAGGATCTTTGTTGTCTTTAAACTGTGCCTGTTTTTGTTTTTATTAATGTTCTGTTCATGATAACTTACTTGGTCATGCAAAAAAAAAATCTATAGAAATATATTAATAAATAGTAAAAGTTCCAGAATTATATTCTAAGTTAAATAAATAGCAATATTGACATTGATAGTACCTTAAAAAGTACAGCAAAAATAATTTGAAGTTATTTTTCATTCAAAAAGAAATTTAATTGATAATTAAATTATAATATATAATTGCATAAATTATAATATAATTGTATAATAAATATTTACACAGCAAGAATGCTATTTTACTGCATCATAAGAAAAGATGCAGAATTTGAAGCACTAATAGGTTATTATCTGTGTATATATATAGCTATAGATATATCAATGCAAATAATTCTGAGCATGCCTGATACTTCCTTATGTATTCTGGAGATATCATTAATAAAAATCTCTTAACACTTAGAAATGCAAATGTGTTTTCTATACCAGGTTTAAATATCATTTGGTTTCAAAAGCTTTTTCTTTAATGATACAGAATGGGCATGATGTGCCTTTGGTGTGTTTTTGCAAGATGTATTTTAAAAAGGTTACTGGCACAAGAAAGCCTGGGATTTTAAAACAGGATGTGTCCCAAGGGTAGTGTTGATCACACAGAGCTGCAACTCAAAGTTAAGAACGATTAATCTTCAATGAATGCTCTGGTTATTTGCCACTCTGTAGCAAATAATTGGGCTCCCACATTAGGAAGCTGTTCTTTCTCATCACTTTTACTGTAGTACTTAGAAAGGCTGGCAACAGACATCAAACAGAGTAATTAGGTATTTAGGATGTATAAATATTGATCATGGCCTCCAAACAGCAACAAATAATACCAACAAATAATTTTTTTTTAGATTTATCACAAATGATACAATTTTAAGTCTATCAGGTTTTCTGAGAGTTTTCTTTCAAAATGAAAAACTAGATTCTGGGGCTGCTCACTAGGTATTATCCATGTTTAGTGAACTGAGCTAACATCTACCATATTCACCTTTAACATGTGAACTTTAAAGAAATTATAGAAGTTTAACACAGAGAAAATTTCAAAATTTTACTAACAGTCCATCTTTTTTTTGCCCTGGAATCAACGTTCTTACTTGTGATACCTGATCCACCTTTACATGTATCTCCAAATTAGCTCTCCCTAGATGAACAGAGCACAAGTTTCTTTCTGGTGAAATTCAGCAGGACTCTAATAATCTAATGGCAACCTGGAGCTCAGTAAACTCTTATTTATCTTGTTTCTCCAACAGGCTTTTCTGCAGGCATTAGATTCTCTGTAAATGGCTAAAACACCACAGCTATGCAAATGAACTTATCTGAACCTGTCTACAACGACACCAAAGTTTTGTTCTGCAAATCCAGCACTGATGTACTCTCTGGAACTCAATTCTAAACCTGGAATCCCACAACATCAGTACACCCTAATGATAGCTTTTATTAACTGAAACAACTAGTGATCTTTTCTGGTCTCATTAACATGCATATGCAACCACTGTTCTGATTTCAGGAAATACAACCTACCAGACATCAGTGCAGCTTGAGCACACTGATCAGAATCTCAAAATATGGGATTTAATTCTAATTTTCCTACTAGTCATCCACACATCTAAGCAGCTGTCTTCATTTGACATATAGGTAAGCTGTCAAGAAAGCAGTTTGAAGAAAGCTAATATTGAACATTTTAATCTGTGTTTTTGTGATTTGTTGCCAAACTACATCCTTCCCTTCAGCTCCTCTTCTTGGTTATTAACTGTTGTCCAGAAGGATGGCTAAAGATATGAATTATTCACAGGGGTAAAAACATTTCCATGGAAGCAGAATCTTAAAGGAAGTTGACAAATGAGACTATCCTTTTCTTCTCCATAGAACTTCACCCAATTACTCCCATCCCAGAGTCTGCACACTGAAATCACTTTTCTGTGAGTAGCTTTTAAAATTTCTTTTAATTTGAAGTCATTGTGAGTGATAGCATGGAAAACTGAGCAAGTGTGTCAGCAAATGCAGCACTCAAATTTCTCTATTGGATGCCACTGTTATGGCAGTGCTGTTTCTCTGAACCTCAATTATTTGAAACACTTCCTCAGAAGATCAGGAAACTGTTCATGTGTGTCAGTCATTCCTGTAGGCTGATATGCAGAAGGCACCTAATCTACTATCACAAGAGACCAGTAAAGAGTCTTGAATAATTTCAGCCTGTCCATGAGCTTAAGAAGGAGAAAAAAACCTGAAACCATCACCACACCTGCCATAAGCCACATACAAACCCTGAGCAAATAAATTATTTCATCTGCTGTGAGGTTTGACTAAAGCTGTAAGCAATGCCCTCTTCTGTGTTCCCTTTATCCCTGAATATAACACTTGACTGAAAAAATTAGTTTCTATTCTAAACAATTTCGTTAGTAAAAGATGTATTAAATTTTGTTGACTGTTATTCTACTAGTCACAAATATTTTAAGTGAAACTCAACCTTACTTTCCTTGGCACAGGTTGCATCATTATTGTGTTTCTTCATATGATCACACAAGAATGAAATCTAATTCCACAGCCACCATGCAAATAACTATATCTTAATGTTTCCATCTGTCCATAAAAGGTGTCATTTTTCACAACTTAAATTCTCCACAAAAAGGAGAACTATCAAATGATCTTGTTTTTCCATAAACCTAAGTAATGTAACATTTGGTATCCTTTCATCTATTTTCATATTATGATTCTTCAATAATAAAGGGAATAAAATCCAAGCATGAAGTAAAGAAATTATAAAAAATTAACCTCTTTTTTCCTCCTCAAACCAAGCATGCTTTGTTTTCTGACACTTGTTCTTACCCAGTTAATTATTACAGTGTTTACATGAAAAATTCTGTCATATATAATGTCATTTTTGACTATGTAGGGGAACTTTCTATGCTTTTGAAGCAGAAATGTGGAAAACCTACTTAAACCTCCGAATTTGCAAGTGCTTTTATGAACATCTGTTATTTGATATCATGGATTAAAACACTGACAGTTCCTTCACAAACTACCCTTCTTTTATGAAACCCACTTATCAGTTAATCTTTGATTACAAGCAAGCCATAAGGGTATATCCTAAAATTCAAGCTGCCAAAATACACAATTATTAGCTCATGTCCTCCTCTGTACTGATAACAGATCTTTCCACTACTGACATTAAAATCATCAGTAATTTGACACTCTCTCTTATAATGAGGGGACGAAAAAATAATTTACTCTTACAAAGAAATTTACCCTTTCCTTTTAGGGTTGGGTGCTGTTTTTTACTTTTTTTTTTTTTTCCTTTGTGCTGGAATTTTCATGTTTTCATTATAGAATTAGTTGGCATATATGTGCTCTTTCCTATATGCAAATAAAGAATATTTCCATCTTCAATAGAACTTTCTGCATTGAAGCCTGTTATGCAATGAATGAGGCAAAATGTTTAACCAATGAAGCAACATAAAATCATTTATAATGGGGCAAGGTACCCTTAAGGTAATTGTCTGTTTCCAAGTCCCATCTGAGAGCTCCTACACTTGCAGGACTGTGACAGATTTGCATTCTCCCAAAGCACATAGTCCAGGATTTCAGTTATATCAAATTATAAAAGCTGGTATCTGAACAGAAACTGTCATACCCAGGACCAGACATATCTCTAGTGAGAGCTCTAATTACAGTTCTATTATTAAAAACTAGGTTATAATACTTTCCTTTAATATCATCATGTACGCCCTGCAGAATTTCATTATTTTATAGATAAACTTCATCTGAGGTCAAAGAAAACTTTCTGAATAAAATGATATTAAATTATTATGTTCCACATTTTAAAAATTGCCTTAAGTTACAACTTAAAGCATGCCATTTAGATAGTAAACCAAGAAGGTATCACCCAAGAAAATCACAGCCCAGGTCTGTGATTGCTATGGGAAAAAGAGAGGTCTCTTGGATTACCTCCTCCCATTTCTCTTACACTTTAAATTTACTATTTTATCTCATGAACATTGAAAGTCAACTTTTGGCCTTTCCTACTGAAACTTTGATTTTCTTATAGATGAGTTGCATACTGTCATTTTCAAGGCCCAGGTTTTCTGCATAATCCACTTTATGGCTAGCAAAAGAAATAAGAGAGAAACCTGCTCTTTTGAACAATTATAAGAGGGATCTGCAAAATTTATATTCTCCACTTTTTTGATTTAGAGCACCCTACTCAACTTCCTAAAAAGAGTCTGAAAAGAGACACAGCCTCACCCATAGCAATTGAAATATTGCTGACATTTCTGCTATCTTTTCCTAGATACTCATTCCCAGACTTCTTGGTAACATTCCAGAGGTTTTAGGTTCTGCACATCTCAGACAGAAAACTGCCAAGATTGTGTGGCTGAAAGTTTGTTATGGATTTCATGTTCAGGACTTGACTGCTAAATTTGAGCCATCTGAGTGAAGCAGCTACACATGACCCGACTGAAATGTCGCTTGGGCATGGCCAAGGAAGGACAACTCTCTTTCCCCACAGGTAAAAATTATATGTGGGTTCTCTAGTTTTGCTGGTGGCACATAAATTAGAATTATTATTTTTTTCCCAATTCTTTACAGCTTCTCACATTTAAAAGCATTATTTGTATTTACATCACAAGACATGTGAAACAACTTCCAAATCTGAGTGTTTTGGAAGCTTGGGCCGAGAATGAATGCACTGAGACACAGGTGCTCTAGACAATGAATTTTTAGAAAAGTAATGCAGCTCTTTGGGAAGAAATGCACTATACATCCAACACAAATGAAGATTTAGAATGCTTAGAAGTAAGTTTTATTTTGAGAATATAAAGAAGGGGGGTTTCCTATATGGAAGGTAGTGGATGGGAGCAAATTGTCTAACTCTCTACTTTCATTTAACCCTAAATATTTTACAGTTAGTGGCCTGGATTTCACTTTTCACAAGTAAGAGAAATGAATGTTGTTATAAATTTCTCTTTCTTAATTCCAACCCTGTAGGCTAATCTACTCAAGACAGCACTCCTAGAACTACATAGGATTGACTAAAAAGCAATTCTGCAATGAAAGTAATTAATTTTGCATTTTTACAAAGCTGACAATGATGAGAAATCACTAACAAGGAGTAGCCTGCTAACTGAAATCAATTCACAGCTAGAAACAAAGATGGATTTGAACCATTGCACACAAGTCAGGAGAAGAGGGATAAATTGTAGAATTCACATGGAAATCCACTTTCATGTTTTGAAGACCATCTCTCCAAGCTGTAAAGAGGGAGGATCATTGTCCTGGGACTGTACAACAAGACCTCCTGTATTTCTCTCCTAAAAAACCCATAAAGAAGTTATTTCTTCAAGATTTAAAGATTAATACTTTTTTGGCAGCTGAAATAAGGAGACTGTCAAAAAAAACCAAAACCCAAGTCATGCTTCAGGCAAACAAAAACTCGAATTAAAATGTTTAGGAGGTTTTTCTCAGAGCCCAAATGAAGTACAGGGAGATTAGTACTTATACAAATATATGTTTTTAAATGCATTTTCACATGCAACTAGAAAAAATATTGCATAATTCAAGTAAAAAGTAGCTAAAACATCATTAAACTATACTAAATATAACTAGAATTGGATGAAAGGCTTCTAGATCATTCAGATGAATGAGTAAAACCTCACATTACAAGCATGTGTTGATAGGTATTTTCTAAACCCTTAATAATTCTTGTTATTCATCTGTAGACTTGGTCCAAGTTTTCTCAGTAATTGCAGCTTTGCTATTCCATAAAACAATCATTTCTGAGAAAACTATGCTCTTGGAGCATTACATTTTCTTTAGATATAGAAGAAAAACAGTTAATCTTCATTTTCCACAACTATTTCTGTGACCATAAAAAGGCCTAACAGGTAATACATTGCAAATTAGGCTGTATCAGATGATTGTTGCTGTGGCTACTTATTCATACATGGAAAAGTGAGATTACAAATTTCTCAAGCTAAAATCTCACTACTGCCCAAAAAAAAGAGAAAATAATTACATCTTTCACCCTCTGTGAAGCACTTACATTATCAGAAACATATTAAAGTTGTTTTGTTTCTTTTTTTCTGCAATAGTACCACGCTGTGGATTCATTTTCTTTGTGATTCTACAGTTCCCAGAGCTTTCCTTTACTTTATTATTGCCAGCCCAGCTATCCCCCTCTTCTGTATGCATATGTTGTACTGCTGTCCTAAACATAATACTTCACAGTTGTCTTGTAATTCATAATGTTTGAAGACAGTATTTCATGCTGATGCAGTCCTCCAAATGCTGGACATCTCTGCTGTAAAGATGCTGAGCACAAATGTGTTCTGTCTAAATTACTTGAATCAGTATTAGAAAATGCTCCATGGAAAAGCCCTGTGGATCTCCTGATGGACTAAATCACTGCTGATGGTTTTATTCAGATTATCTTGCTCCCCTTTTTTTTTTTTTTTTTTTTTTTGAGTAAAATCAGATGGGACACAATCAAAAACCAGACTAAACAGAAGACACATCACAGCTCCTATTTCATTGCTGTCTATTGCCTGGTAAAATGACAAATGATGGGATTGATTTGTTTTATCATTACTGGCAAATAAATTTGATTAATTCATCCAGGAATTTTACCAAAAAAAAGTTTCAGCAAATTAATAGCTCAAGCAGAATTTTTTGGGAGTATTAAAGATAAAACCATTATATCCTCCCAGAAGGTCATGCTTTAAATAAATTAGTTATTTGGTCTCCTTTTTCCCCACTCCATTTATTATGATCTACCATTCTCAAATATAACTATTTCAAAGCATATAATTTCCTTTCATAATTTGTTAGCTGGATCACACCTCTTATCTCTGACCTTGCTCTTCTCCAATTTACCCAGTTTTATTAAAGATGCAATTGCAATTAGAAACCAGAAAAGACAAGTCTAATAGAGGAAACTCCTTTGTTCATTAGAAACATAAAAAAAAAAAACAAAAAAGAGTAATACAGATGCATCCCTAGTTTGAGAAAAAGAAAATTGAGGCAGAGAACATTTTAAGAGAAGGACGGCTTCTTACATTTCAATCAGTGCTGAAATCAAAGAAATAAATCTTGAATATTTTTTCTAATAAATCAGTCAACTGCCTTTAACAATATCTGAGACTTGTAACTGTTATCTTGAAAAATAAGCCTCAGTGTAGGAATATCAGGTTTCCTTTTGTTTTGTTGTTGTTGTTAATCTATAAAAATTTATTTTGGTGAATTAATTAATTAATTAATTACCTTAGCAAACTGTGCATTTATCCATTTTGTGAAAGTTTTCTTTTGAACATCTTCCCGTTCATCTGCCAGAGAAAAGAAAAGCATTTCATTAGAATTCAGCAACAAAACAATGCAATATTATTGATTAATGTTTCAGTTTTGGTTTATTGTAAACTACTAATAACACTTCAAACACAGGCAGGAAATTTATTCGGATCTATTATTTGAAAATTGCATCAACACATTTTGAAGATCTGCAGATCCCCTTCATAGTCATAGTCTGTATTCCTAGTTCAACTGACATATTCATCTTTTCTTCTGGAAGAGAACATGGTGCAGTAGGACCTGAAACACCCCATTCTAATTTTTAATTTCATATAGGTATAAAAAAACATAACATAGGATAGTTTTGGCATCAGGAAACTCTTCTAAAGTGGAAAAGTACTTGAAATAACATTATATGAACCTCCTCAAATTGCTTGAGGAAGTGAAACCTTCTGGACCTCAACATAGTTCTCCATTGGCAGCCCTTGATGTACCTTATGCCTTATTTAACTTGCAACTGTTCACATGTCACAAATTGTTGCATATTTTTTCTCCAGTGCAAAAAGAAAAAAACAAAACAAAATAAAAAAGCAAAACCACACACATACTTGTTCAGCCATACATGAAATTCTTTTTCAATTCTTTAACATGAAATCTTTGTAGAGGGAGATGATTTATCTTAGGCCTTGATTTCTGTATCTAAGTTATAAGTATAGTCTTGATACTGAATGGAACTGGATAAACAAAGGTACAATTCTGCCATATTTTATATAGGTTGAAAGAGAAAAAAAATTTCAAACTTTGTAAGCATTTGACCAAAAAGATCTATTCGGCATGATCCCTGAAATATAAAGGACAGATTTCTTTGCCTGGCAAAATAAAATCAACCCCAACTAGAATTGAAGGACACGTGTGGAAAATGGTGAAGAATGCTCATTCTGAAATAAAGTTCACTCAATACAGCCTTTTGATTAGCAGTAAAATTCTCTACACTTCCTAAATAAAAAGAGATATTAAATTCCCTTCTGAAATGTATGGCAATTTATAACATTAATAGATTCAGCTAAATTTGAAAGGCAGGTATAGACAAGCTAGAAGACAAATGCATGGCATTAATAATGTACTTTGCTTTCCCTCCCTCCACTTGTCCAAGGATCAAAGACAAGACAAATTTTTCTGATACAAATCTTTTGCTCTTAAAACATCAACTCAGTATCACTTTAAACATACCTTTCCCACCAGAATGTTTTCCAGTTTCAAAGATAAAATATACTCATAAAAAACACTAGTTTGCAAAGTTACTATTACATTACAAAGAAGTACTGCAAATTTGAAGGAGCATATCCTAACTGTGTTCAGATGCTCTTGAGAAAAAAAAAAAGACAACATAATACTGCAACTGGAAACATAGAAGACATGGGTTATATACACTCTGCCACTAATATATATATATTAATATTTGTTACCATAAAATTCTTAGAATTCTATTGCTATCTACCCCAAATAACGCTGCCAGCTTCATCCTTTGGCTGAAAGTAATGCTTGAATAGTTAAGAAACACATCTAAAAGCAACAGCATATGAAGGAGATGCATGCTTTTGGTACTACACAATGCTAAAGTTGTTAAAAATTTTATTTTCCCACGAGCAACATTTCTCTGTGTTGGCTGTAAGCTGTTTATTATATGAGCTTTGTTACATTCCAGCCACATGCAGTACACAGAAGATGACAGAAGATACATTTTGTTGACAGAAGATAAATACTCAATCTGATGTTATATTACAAACTTTTCCAGCAACTTCATATAAAATATTACACATAAATAGCTGCTTCTGTTTAATCATCTCTGCTAAAACTGCCAAATGCAAATGGGTTCGAAGAATAATGTGCCATTTAGCAAGGGAAAGGAAAAAGAGACAAAAACACCTTTTTAAACTATTCAAACAATATTATGTGATATTCAGCAGGGCAAAGGAAAGAGACAAAAACTCCACTTTAAACTGTTCAAATTTCTGCTTTTCCACCCCAGGCAGCTGTAATAGCATATTTAGTAACAGAGTGGGTTGTTTGGTTTAGGTTTTTTTGTTTGTCTGTTCGGTCTTTTTCCCACAGATATATGCAAGTTTAACTCCTAGTCACCAATTAATTCATGTCCACTGTATTAAAAACCAGGGTTTCCTGAGAAAAATGAGAGTCAACCCCACAATTTGAATGTTTTAAACTTATTCAAAATCCAGGCAATACTCTGCTACTTTGTAAACACAAATCTATTCCACTGCTGTTATTTTTATACAGAGATCATTGCAAGCACTTTTATCTCTAGGTGCTTGCTCTGACAAGTTTATACCACAACAATTTGTTAGTGACAGCCTCCTAACCTATAAATGAATCAATCTTTTAGTTTTTGCATGGCATGATTTCCCCACTGTAAACACGATCTTTTACAAAGAGATGTTTTCTTAGCCCAGATTTATGGATTGAATGCTGAATGTAGAAGCTGAATGACATTTATCTAGCTGCTGCAGAAATGTGCCAAGAACACACTTTCATAATGCTATGTTTATATGAAATCCTTCAGCAGTGAGCCAGTGAATGTCCTTGCAGGTACTTTTACTCTGAGACAAGAATAATCAAATGGCCAGGCAGGTAATTCCTTCACCTGTTCAAGAGTAATATGGTATGTTTATTTCTTTTCTGTCAAGCTGAAAGAATTGCAGAACTGTGTACTGTCTTTCTTCAGGTCAGATTTAAACACTGCATGGATCCTGAATTCCTTTATTGCAATAACAATGGGATCCCTTCCCACAGCAAAAATGCTTTTCTCAAATTGATGGACATTGAGTGGAATAGGCTTAACCTCATTTTCTGTAGGTTATCAACTCAGAAAATGAATGCTCTGAGGATTACAAAAAACCTTCCAGAAAAAAGAGATACTGAGCAGTAAGATTTACCTGATTTTTGTGCCCTACAGCCTCTAGTACCACTGAACAGACCTTGTTTTAACTACAATGCATTCACAAATATGCTCAGATGAGCATCAGCTTTGCAGCTGTGAATGCAAACCTCACAGTATAGTTAATTGCACATTTGACTTCTGAAGTATTATTCCAGGACAGGCCTCATAATAAATTATGACCCAGAGAGAAAGTGCAGTATTAATGAAGCTAATCATCTGATAACGGGCAGTTCTGACACTTAATCAGGCAGCAAGGCTAATAGAGACAAGTGGCACACTGAAGGACACCTAGGAACAATCATGATTTAACAGACCAAAAATGTTATTAATAATAGCAAGTGGTAACCCTACAACTTTCCTAGATACTTCATAGCTCATGTTTGTAACCTACCACTCCAACACAATTACCATCTGATTTCTACAAGAAAACCTTCAGCATCATGCTGTCATCTCTTAGTAAACTACACTTTTTACTACCTTTATAATTGAAACAATTTGAGCTTATAAATACCAAGCAGATTGCAAAAAAGAACAGAGGTTCAGAAACATACACTATGTATGTCACTACATTGTTCCATTTATATCATAAAAGCCACTTTCCCATGGAAAATATACCAGGGAGAAGGAATTTGAACTTTTTTGCATCCTTCTCTTTTTTTTTTTTTTAGAGGATCTTCAACCTCTCAACTCTTGATACACTTGAATAAATAATTTTTTCACTAACTCACAGAATGGCTGAGGCTGTAAAGCAGCTCTGGACATCATCGGGTCCAACTGACCCAATCAAGCAGGGCCACCTAGAGTAGAATTTACAGGACCAGGCTGAGTATTTTATTATCTCCAAGGATGGAGACTCTTCCTTCTGCCTCATGAAGACTGCATCTTCTGCCTTGCACAGATCTGGGTAGCGGTTTCCAGTGCAAGTGGCTTAGTAAATTCCCCTTTAGAGTAAGTACAGCCCAACTCTTAAAAACAAAAGACACTCAACAAAAGAGTCCAGGAGGAGTATGGGGAATGACCCATATCCTCAGATTCTAAACTTTAATTTAAAACAAACAATCACTGCCATTGTCATGTCAATGAAGATGTGACATTTGTAGGGTGTTTGAATCACTCAGAGTACGGGAGTGGTAGGAGGCTCAGTTGTATGATAGATTTTATGCAGCCTTCAGCAAGCAATTCCATCATAGGTGCAGGAACACAAACAGGGAAGAAGGAGAGATCTTATTATGTTACCCAGTGTTGACCTATAAGCAAGAAAGGAGGCAAAAAAAAAAAAAAAAAAGAAGAAAGAAAATGGAAGAAAAAAATAGAAAATAATTCTCCTACAGTGGTAAAAACTTTGAAACAATGGTGTCAAGGCAGGTGTCAATTCCCTCATTCATGGCAACTGCAGGTTCATTGGAACACTGCACTTTAGAGAAGAAAACCATCAAAATTGCTATTTGATTTTCTAGCAGCCAAACAATGCAGATTGAGAAAAGGTCAGGATTTTCTTCAGTGAGTGAGAATGAGTACCAGCAATGGTGGGAACAAAAGAGGCCACAGATAGTCACATTATTGATACTCTGACTCTATTGACTCACTATTCTTAGAGATTTTCAGAACATTATTACAATACTCTGCCAGTAACTACAGCTGCTGAGAAATGTTCCCTTCCCATTCTTGCTTATCTGAGGGGGGAAGAAGAAATCAATGCAATACAATGACTGAATGATATTTGAGTGGACTAGATTTGATTTTTAGTCATTGAGGTCATCCAAGATATTCACAAGCTGACAGGAAATACAATAGGCTGCTTTGACAGACAGACAATGAATTTAAGTCTATTGCTCGTGTAAAGCAATACAGAACATGCAATTCTTTGTCCATCTTCTATAAATATACTGATGAGCAGTGTGTTGACTTAATCTGAATATTGTTAAAACTCCCTGTTCCCTGTGCTACCCTCTTGAGACTTTACTGTAGAACCAGAGTCAAATCATCATAATCAGACCATCCCAGGCTTTTCAAAACACTGATGAACCTATTCAAATGCTCAGCAGAAATGGAACACTGAAAGCTCTCGTTAATATAAATTTAAAGTAAAAAGAAGCACAACTAAACGCCATGAAAACTAGAACACTAAAGTTTTCTGAGAAAGGTTTGGTAAGATTTAAGGTAAATTTAGGAAATGAACAGGTGTATTCCTAAGAAAAAAGAATTTGCCCCCCCTGTTTCCTTCAAATAGAGGAACTCAGTGAGAGGGATGCCATTTACTGATCAGAGGATAAAAAAGAAGATATCTGTAAGACCTAACCTACAAGATTTCTACTCACAGATTAGTGTAGCAGATTGAACTACTGAACTACCTTGCCTAGACTGAATGACAGGCTGAGAAAATCTTTTATTTTTCTCATTTTGTTATGTTAGTTGAAATTGTTCTTTCATTATAAATGTTTAAGGGAAACTGCTTACTGATTTTTTCTATTTTTTTAAATTCTTTAATACACTGCAAATATTTATATAAGGTCTCACTCTTCAAATCTAACTTTAACTAATTAGTTTAGGGGAAAAACTACTGAGTGTTTTTGAGGACCAGTATGGATGTCATGTGTAAAAAAGGAGCAGAGCAGCACAAAGGATAGAGAACATGACAGCCTGCCTTCCTGGAACAGAAGTAAAGATAAAAAAAAGGAAAGAAAACAAAAACCAAAAACGATAACAAAAAGAACAAGAAAAAAATAGAACAATGAGGAAGGGGTGAGGGGAAGATAGAATGGGAAGTAAACACTTCTACCCTGGCTTGGGGGAAAAAAATGGGAAAAGGACACATGGAAAAGAAGGAATGGGATGGGAAAAAGTGGAGATAAACACTTCCTTTCTGGAAAGAAAAAAAGGCTATCTGGTGGCTAGAAGATCATATGCAGGGAAGCAGTGAATTTGAACAGAAGAACTACTGAAGCATGTGCAGCTTAGTCAAAAAGATTTGACTAGCATCCAGAAATACCAGAATAATGCAAACAAGCTACATATGATTCCTAAAACAATAACAGGCAGCTGTGAAATGTACACATAGATCTGTGTTTGAACAAATTTATGTAATTTATTCATGTTTGTTAACTGCCCCCTTGCCCTTCTTCCCCTCCACCATTTCTCAATCCTTTTCTCTAAATGAATGGTAGCATATGGAATTCCCAAGACAAAAGCAGGATCACAATTCCAATGAAACTTAAAAGGAAACAGAATGTCAGCTCACATTTCCAGAACATTTTAAATATACACAACACAGGGTGTTCAGCTCCAGTTCATACATTGTAATTGTGTTCCCAGCTGCTGACCTAGTCCTCCTCTGGTCCACCACAGACAAAGACACTTTGGGAACTGATCATACTTCTCCATGTCCATGGATTTGACCTGGGGACCTGTAGCACAATATTTGAGTGTCAGGACATCTGCCTCAAGTGCTGGTGACCCACCCCTGCCTTATCCTTTCAAGGATAAGGACTTTAAGTAAGAGTTTTGAAACACATTCTACCAAAAATACCCTGTTCTACTTATTAACAGCTTTGCAAACACAAGCTTAACTATTTTTGTCTATTGGGGTTTTTTATTATGTTCTAACCAGCAATTAATTTGGATCCAGTAATTTTTTTCCCAAAGGGAAATCACTAGTAAAATGCAACTTAAAAAGCCACAGTGCTTCAATACATCAGATTTTTCTGCACAAGATAAATAACAGCTCAAACTTAATGAACTAAGCTATCTCTACCTGAGAAGCAGTTGAGTTTATTCCTTACCTTTACATGGGGATATATAATTACTCATTTGGATATTTACCTGTGTATAAGTAGTGTCCCCTTTTTAATCTATCTTTCAATGTCATATACATATATTGGCAAATGAAAAGAATGCTTGTTAACATTTCAGTTGAAGTCCATGCTATTTTGGCATCATACTATTGTTGCACCTTTAAATGACGTAGTATATTAGTCTTTACTTAAACCTCCATGCTAGTTAGAAGGGCTGTACCAGATGAAAACACTGCCACTTTCTGGAACTTGCAGAATATTGTTTGATTTAATTGTATTATCAACTTTTTTGGACTCAGACTCCAATGAAAACATCTTGCCAGTGCATCCAAGTATCTCGAAAAAAAACCAATGATGGTTTAAAAGCTTTTTGGTTTTGTGGTTTATTTATTTTGTTTATCAGTTTTTATTTAGCTTTGGGCTTTTTGTTTTGTTTTTGTTTGTTTTTGTTGTTGTTGTTGATAGAGACAAAATTCTTATAGAGGAAGACTTTTTAGAAGGGTAAGACTTCTTAGTGCTACAAAACAGATGGGGAAGGATACTGGTATTACCGAAATGTGAAAGAAAAGTAGGAGCTGGTCAATACTAACTTCATCTTGTCAAATGAGTATATATGGGAAAATACTTACTATTCCTTGATGGATTCATTTGAACAGGATGTTTTTTTCCTTGTTTACAGATTAGAGAAGCACACGTTAAATGCTGCTAATACATCATGTGATATTATATAAAAGTAACAGAAATACTTTTTGCCACATAGATTTACAGCTACTATTATTATTGCTATATATAAAATCAGTTGCAACTCCACAGCCCAAACCTGCAATTTTTACCACAGCTGCTGAGAGATACCTTAATCCTTTCATCATACAAAAACAACTAACAACTTGCAAGGTTGATTAGCAAAAATCACAATGTGCTTGGAGTAAGGAGGCAATGCTTGCTGCTCAGTCTCCTTGCTGGTTATTGGACTGACTGTAACAAAAGAACCTGACAGATATTTTAGAAAAAAACCAACACGCAGCTTCTTTCATAGGAGAGACTAGTCCTGGTAAACAGATTAAGTGTATCTTGACTGTAGTACCTCTTGTTTCAGAGTTTCTTACTTCTAATCCATCTTTGTTCTTTCCCAGAGAAAATGGGAATTATTAACTGAAGACAGAAAGAATCAGTATCAGTGCTTAAGTCCCCTCTGAGCTCATGGGTATTCCCACACTCAGCACAGGAAGGACAGTGCCATTAGGACAGACGGACAGCCCAGCTGTGGCCTGGCAGCAGCCATCCCTCTGTGAGCCCAACTGAACAGCCAGCAGCAGAAAACCCTCCTGGGTTAGACACTAATAAAATTGGTTTGTGTGCACTGCACCCTCAGTGACAACCTGTAATGAGCATTGTTACTCCTGTGCACCACGGATCTGAGAATTGCTGAAACTAACTCAAAGTGAAAGCGAGCGCTCTCACCTCGGCCGCTGTTTAACCAGCCAGCTCCAAGAGAAGCCAGTGCTATAAATGTCCCTGTCACCACTGTGGGGAAAGTTACAGGCCAGAAATGAACAGCACTGGCAGCTCCTGCATTTCAGCAAAGTCACAAAAATAAATAAATAAATAAACAACAACAACAAAAAACACAAACAAAAAAGACCCAACAAAAAAAACCATCCTCCAAAATAAGAAGTTTGTTCTGAAAAAACTTTAAACAGCTCTTAGCTTAATGGTTTTCACCAGGAGAGTCCCACACACTGGGAGGAGGAAAACTATGATAAAAGGAGCTATGGCCAACACTGAAGCTGGCTTGCCAGGACAGAGGGACTGTAGTTTCTTGGGTTTTTGTTCGTGTTTTTTAAACCTTGGAAGAGAGGTCAGTCGGCCATCTCAGAGTAAGCTGTGACAGAGGTACTGCATAAGAAGTATTACTAGAACAGAGATTAATTACTAGAGATAAAAAAAAAGTCAAGCTTATGTAACTAGAAATAATTACTCACAATTTTCATACTTATAAACTTTATGAAAACTACGCAGTTATTTTTGTTTTTTTCAGAAAACACCAGAAAAATGCTTACTGTTGGACTGTATCCTTTCTTAGCTGGAGATTTTTACCATCTAGGTTATTATTTTTGTTCAGATATGAGCTATAGAGGACAGCAGACTAAAGACAGTAGTGTTAATTCATGAGCCAGACAGAGCAGAACATATCAAAACTAGGAAATAGGAGCCCACAAACTTTCTGAATTATAGATTTTCCACTAATAACAAATGAAGCTGAAAGAAGCATCAGGATTTAAAATAGGTAATCAGAGCCTAAAACATGATATTAGTGTTTCACACAATCTTCTGTTTTGAAAATGAAATTGCTGTTCTGTTTTCAGCAAATGCCACCTAGTGATGCATAGTTGCAAAGCTTTGAACTGCTTTGATTTTTATGTGTATTGCCCCAGATTTTCTGATTTGCTCCTATGGAAATTAAAAAAAAAAACAAAAAAAAACCAGGCAAATGCTTTACATGGTCACAGACTCTCAAAATTCATGTCACATACATGCAGAACACAGAGGAGGATGGGTTAACCATATGTGAAGGACCAACATTTGTTACAGTTTGTATTAAAATATTCATTGCAAACAACGATGCTAAGTACACTGTGTTAGCTAGCACTATTCTGTAATATTTCAAGTTCTTTTTTTGTTCCTCTGTCAAAAGCAGTTAGAGAACAGGCTGTTCTAGTCTGCTTGACTGACTGCTGTCTACTTTATTTCATCTGACCCAATTAGTGTCTGAGTTAATTAGGAGAAGCTGCCACTGGGACATCAGAGAATGTATCAGAGAAGTTTGCAATTAATGTGACCAAGGTGTTAATATGTAATTGTTTACGATACATACACCCTGTTCTTAGGGTGAAGATACTGTCATTACAAAGCTGACAGCATCAACTGGTCCACAGCCAGAATTCATCTTAATACACAACATTTGAGAAACTTTGAATGAAAAGAACACATGGCTCTAAGAACAGCTGTGCAAATTAAAGATAAGTGAACTGTGTTTTCCACTCCTGTTTCACCTCACCTGAAGTAGACAAAGTAATGAGGAATGTATTTAAACTATAGTTGTAATTTACTTAATTCAGAAAGAACTATTGCAGATTTCATGTTGTCAGGTCTCTTGGCATCCTTTCACCACTCCCAAGCCTCACCCACTTTTCAAGGGTAGAAAAGAAAGGACAATCAAAGAGCAAAGCCCTTGTTGATAGTGATAATTGTGGGAGGGAAGCCAATAGAATAGACTTTAACTCCCCTATACCCGTTCCCATTTCACAGCTACTTTGTACTGTTTCTAGTGGTTCAATCATACGAGTGACTGAAGGATCTTAAATTTTGAGAAATAGGCATGTTAGGGTCTGAGTGTTGACATACAGAACACAATTGTCCAGCACTACCACATATTTTGAAAAACTCCAACTGTACAGGTGAGGGCTAATACAAATTGGATAAAAGGCCAAATACCAGCATTTCACAGAAAACCTGAATTAGGAAGCACGTTAAATGTGTATGTCCTACATCCTATATTGCCAAATAGTCCTGAAAATAAAAAGAAAGGAATTGAATTTCTAGACAGCTCATAAGCAACACCTTGCAAACAGCCACAATGTTTACTGCAGACTGTTCTTTACTTCAGTTTCTTTCTGAGGCTTCTATTTTTCATCTAGCAACTTTATTTGAAAAGTGACTGTTCAGTTCTCACACAAAGAAAAAACATTCAAATTGGAAGAATGGGAGAGGTGTTTGTCTCTTTTGCCTCTATGATGGTGAAAAATGAGAGCACAATAGAAATCAGTCTTAGACTTCATCACAAAGATGGTGACAAATGTTACAAAGAATATCCATTTTTTAGAATTTTTAAGACAAAAAGTATTAAAGTTAGAACCCAGCAATGTGCCCAGAGCCACCAAGAGTTCAAACTGTGTTTTATCTAGCAATCAGCAGGGAAAAAACTACCATTATAGAGAACAGGCATTACAAGCTGTAGAAATCACGTTGCTGAAGAGTAGAGAAGCATTTAAGGTGAGGTACCACCCTTTTCTATCAAATTATACAACATCATTGGCTCCTGGTCCAGTCTCTGTCTCTTCAGTACCACACAGAGAGGGGCAGCTGTGACACAGGGAAGTACAGGATATGTTTCTTCTCACCAGTCAGCCATAAGTCCTGCTTATGAACATTCTATTATCTATACTAACACTAAAACAACATACTTTGCTATGTGTTGTTAAACATTTGTTTACAACTTTGCAATCTTTGCAACTCAGATTATTTTTTAGAACTGACTGAAATTAGGTACAAATCCTATCCAAAATTCATCTGCCTGACATTAGTGCACCGGCATTTATTAAAACTGAATGCTCAGTTTGGGGCTGAGCACATTTTTCATTCACCCATGGGGACAATGCTCAACATCTTAAATGTATCGTGGGAGAGTGAAGTAGAAAGAATTGGTAAAAATAAAATGGACAGGGACACAATATAGCAAGGAAGAAAGGGGAGATACATAATTCCCTTAGCCATATTTTGAGGTACATTTTCCATTCTGGGGTAGGGGAAAAAGTAAAGGAAGGAGCAATTTTTAGAATGATAACATCATTACATTTTGTAACACGTCCCTGAAATTCTTACGAATTATTATTCTTAAGAACATTTGAAGCACTAGTGAAATATTTATTAAAATTAGATTTAATATGAGTACTGTTAAATCTTCTCATTAAGTGGGCATTGTCTGAGCAAGTTACAAGAATATTTGCAATAACAAATTGTACTTAAATCCTGGCAGATTTCATGCCCTCCTTACTAAAAAAGCAGGGTTTTCTGGCTGTACCAGATATGAACATTTTAGATAACTAACATATTTGCTGCCTGTATGTATTCTGTGCATTGATCAGTGTTTTTTGGTTTTTTTCATTGCATACTTCATTCAGAACCGCTTGCAATGAAGAATTTCATATCTATAACATTAAGTGAAGATTAAGAAATATTAGTATTGATGCTAGGACAGTTACCTATTATAAACATCGATTTTTATTTCAACTCAGTGCCAACTCATCAGCTCTAGTGAAAGGAGCTGTGTTTCCTTAATATAGATTCAGTACAGAAAAAGAAGAAAAACATCTATTTGTCATTCTTTTTACAGCTGTTCTTTTCCAGTCTAGACAACTCAAGGCAAGTGTGACATTTCACAACATCATAAACTACACTGAAGAAACATACTGTCATTCTTTTCTGATATTTTTGCAACAGTAAAGAAGAGTAATTTTCTTTGTAGCCTAATGCTTTCTAGAGGCACCTTAATCAATCTGCTGAGATATTTTGATCACATTCATCCTAGCAGAGAAACAGAGTGAACAGATATTGGAATTTCAGTTTGAGCTTCTATCTTGGAAGATGCACCAAAGAACAACTGAAAAAATTCAGCTAGAAAACACATAAGCCAGCAATGGAAGGGAAGGATAAAAAAAGGCACTAAAATGAATGTTAAAATGTATAGATAACTTATTGGGAGAGGAAAGAGAGAAGAAATGAGGATTCAGCTAAAAAGACTACTGATAAAATATCACCTAAAAAGCTGAAAGTATTACACTGTGGCTTTGACAACTACTAAGAAACTGTACATGAACCATGGGAAATTCACTGAAATTAGAGCGTGATGGTTTAGAATGAATAAATAAATGTTATATTCATTAATTCTCAGGAAGTTTAGATAGCACTATACAAAAGAATTCAATGTGAACACAATAGAGAATATACACCCTCTTTCACTGCTTAAATCAGGTATAATTTCTGTTTTCTTCATACTCCTCCTTTAATTTATTAATAATAATTTTATAATAATACATCCAAAATTTGAATCTGGTTACCCACTCACTCTATCGTTAATAGCTACAGTGTAGAATTCCTGAGCATATAAAATCCTTGGGACTAATGTGTAAAAGGATAAAAGGGGATTTATAATGATTAATGGTGGGAAGGTATTGAGATGGATCTGAGCACAAGTATCCCGAGGCAGTGTTTATCTTCAGTAACAACTAATTACTGATATGCTGAGATGAGCTTAGTTGATCAGGGAATGGAATCAATATTGTGGGTTCACTCTCTGTGTGGAGAATTTCCTTAAAAGCTGGACTCAATGATCCTTGTAGGCTCCTTCCAACTCAAAATATTGATTGAATCTCATGCTGGCATCTGCCACCTATGGATGGATCTTTAGGCTAATTCAGTGAGCATGAGGACCAAGAAAACCAGAATGACTACAATATTTTGCTCCTTTTCCTCAAAACAAATATTCTTTGGCCAACACAAGAACCAAAAAGAAAGTTATTTCTGAGAATTTTGACAAGTGAGGAATGAGTTGGCTACTTCCCTAATGTTTGAAACACCTAACAACTAACTTAGCAACCACATAAATAGTGTCTTTGTTATTTTGGTATTTCTACATTGCTAATTGTCAGGCATTCTTCATCAGCATCATCAGCTTGATGACAATGACATACAGAGGTTAAATCATTTGGATATCTGATTAGCTGTCAGAAACAATGATTCTATGACATTCAGGCTCCACCTAACATCACAGCAGGACTCAGAGGGTTTTCAACCAAATACCAGTTTTGGAAATTAAAAATACTGCCATTCTTATAATGAAAGAAATTGAAAATCATGCAGCAGGCAGCTACATTAAGAAAAGTAATGTGGAAACTATTTACAATTAATGCAAAACAACTTACAAAGGTCAAATTGGCATGACTGTGACATTTCAAGAAATATAAATGGAAGTCTTAAAATTTTCCACGCTTCTATTTTACTTTCCTTGTAATAAAGAAATTGAATGAATTTCATTTCTTTGGCATGTTTCCTCTACTGGCAATTAGGTCTTGAGTAGAAAATAACTTTGATAATACACAATTCTCCATATTAAATTGTTTAACAGGCAAGGAGATCAATACGCATTTAAAAAAAAAAAAACAGCATTGTTTTTAAATTACTTCTGTTCCAACTGTAGTCAAAAGCAATACTCAAGGACATGAAGAAAGCTTAAGATAGCTTCTAGACTCTGTTTGCTCATATAATCAGGCATGTAGATAGTATTTAATAGAATACAATGCAAATTTTTGCCCCCTGCTAAGTTTTACACATAGTAAGGAACTACCCAGAACAAAGACTGATTGGTCACTGACTTTTTGGACTAAGCAAAGTTAGCCTGGCTATAAACTTAAACAGAGAGAAAATTTAATTAACATTTCCTATTTCACCATGAAGCTAGGTGTGGTCATGAGAAAACAATTTTCACTGCTAACAGCAAATATATTGAAAGAGCTACCAAGTGAGATATGTAAAGAAGCACAATAAAGAAGCAATATGAAGACAAAAATTTAAAACTGACTATAATGTGGCTTAAGTTATCTTCAAGAGGAAACAGGTATTTACATGGTAAAAAAAATTACATCAGTAAATGGAAATGGAATAATGTTTCTATAGAAGTGCATTTGCACTGTAAGAGAGCTGCAATTGTATTATATGGATATTAGTCAGAGTAACTCATGCTCTTTTTCTTTTTTTTAATAATTTTCATTGTCATCTTTCGCTTGTACAACACAAACATCACAAAATATATGTAACATTCAATCAGTCAATAAGACAGTTCATTATCGGGATTTATATATTTAAAAAACTGAAAAAGGTTATAGTCTCAGACACAAAAACAGTTAAGTCATATTCCATTTGGTTGTTGATTTATTTAAATGCACTCAATTTAAGGTGAGCATTTAAGGGTCCACTGGTTTTTATTTTAGAATGGAACAGATGCACACCCACTTTTCACCTACTGCACTGGCAAGACATTCCCCACAGCACTCCTTGTAGTGCAGGACTCTGCTAGAACACAGAGAAACCTACTTTATATTTCAGCTTTGAAAAATATAAATAAAACAGTAATGGACATACAGAAAAAAAAAAAAAAAAAAAAAAAAAAAGAGAAAAAAACAAAAGTACTTTCCTATTTCACAGACATTGAGCGGGCAAGTCTCCATCCTGACTGGAAGGAGGTGAAAAATCAGTGTCATTATTTGAAATTATGCATGTTACTGGATTATTCTCATTAGTGAGGATTACAGTCTTGGCAGTCTAAGCAATGTAGATTGAAATAACTGCAACAAGTATAATGCCAACACTAAAAAATAAGTAAATTATGGAATTATAGTCCTTTATCAGTCTGTAAAGCTTAATAGCTTTCCCAAGCTATTATTTCTTTTAATTTATATTTTCCATAAAACTTCATTTTTGAAAATGTTTCTATTCTAAGGAACACACAGCTCCTATGATTGCAGTGAAAGCAGCAGATCAAAACCCTCAAAAGTTGGCTTTGATTTTTCCTACAGGCCTTGTCAGAAACACATTCTACAAGTTTAAGAGTTGAGATTAGATACTACTTTATAAAATTAATTATTTTCATATTAAATGCTGCTTTAGAGAATTAATTAATACTGCAAAAAACATTTAAGGTATTAAAATTCTGTGTACTTACTTACACCATACAGTTATAAAATATAATTAATATTTATTCTAGAATATTGAAATTTAGCTAGAAATCTGATTGGTAGACTTTCTATGCAGATTCAGAAGACTGTAAAAACAAAGACATCAGTGGTGATTCAGAAGCAATTTGCAAACCATAAAAAAAAAAATCATAATGAGGTACTTTTCAAATACACTCATATTCAAATTTTGCAGTATTTGTATTGAAATGAGATGTATCTTAAGACTACTCAATGCACCAATTCCGACACACAGGAGTACACACAAGGGCATACATGGTTAAAGCGATTAAGTTTTTGCAGTGGGTTCTGACCTTCAGATAAATCAGAGGTCTGCAACTTCTTGGCTGTGATAGAAGCAAAACATTCACCCATATGATGTTACTTGTGTGAGCGTTCAAGCAGCCACAGCTCTACAGCACTGGTACATTAACACAGCTTTACATATACTTCTGAAAGATGGCACATACATCCAGTGACGTTTGATGACATTTATTACACTGTTCAAGCAAGTGTTTACCTCACTTCTAAGTATTCTTGGAGATCATTTTCAGTTCTAATGCACTACAGTGAGCATTAAATCTGGTTCTTGTTCCTTAATTCATTATTTATTCCAGGAACATAAACTTTAACCTATATGTGTAAGCAACTCTTTTTAACTTCTATAGTGTGTATTTGAGTGCAGCTGGGTTTTTCTTTACAATGCTATTTCTAGCTGTCATCTTCACTTTACAGATTGCAATTAGGCCTGATGATTAAAATGCATTAACTACATTTCTGAGAGCTGCTCTATGTAACAAAGACCATACATTGCATGTGTTCTTCCAATCCCTGACTATTTTTTGGCAAACTACTATCCTCTACCATTGAGATTAAGTATTGCCTCTACATTTCTCTGCAAGATGTATACACAAGGTATAGGAGAACTGTAATGAAATAGTAATTTCCCAACAAATATTTAAAGTAACAAGTCCAACCAATCAGAACTTTGGGTTACTTCGCAAATGTAATTATGGTAGAAATTCTTTGAAAAACCTGACCATTTATCTGAAGACTGAAAATGCCTGAATTTGTTAAGCATATATTGTAACATATCTTATGTATTCACCCTCCACCACCTTTAACACCTCAAGAAAGTGCTTCTTTCTCTGCATTTTGCACCTTACTAAAAATTCACTGCTCCTGCAAGAAGCCAGGTAAGCACTTCCACCTCTGCCACTCCTGTGACTGTAAACACAGTGGTGCAAAAAGTCTCACAAGCCAAAAGTTGTTCCAGATATATTCTGTACCACAGCTAATACTCAAGTCCCCAAAATAAGTCCATGCTCTACAAGGTGGGCTGACCTCTCTGCTGCCCTACACCCATAAACCTACACCTACCCAGAAAAGATGCCAGTAGAATACAGAGTGTTCCAAAATTGCACCAATGATGGCATGGAGATTTACAAGCAAGCCATTAAATTAAAATAATACAGACAGAAATATGCTAAGCACTCTTCAGAATGCATTTACATGCAAGTTGAGCTAAATGAAATGTTTGAGGAAGACCTGGACTCTAGATTAGGTATGATGCCCCTCCTCTCAAATTAAAATTAGTAAGGTCTTCTCCTTTACTACTTCAGATGAAGCAGGGAGCAGCCTGGCTATCATCCCCAGAGCTTCAGCACAGCCACTTATTCCCATCTGAAGTAGAGAAAAATGCTTTTGCATTGATGGGAGATGTACATAAATTAAATTGCTTTTTATGTGTGGCCCCTTTTTGCTGTTGTTTTGGTTTTGGTTTTTATAACTTATAACAATAGGTAAGGAAGGAAAATTTTATTCTTAATTTACATGAAAAGTTATTAATACAGTTGTTAAAAAAAAAACCTGTGTAAGGCTGTCATTGTTCAATAATAAAATGGATGGAAATACCCCAAGTTAAAGGGCAAATCCATCTATAGAATTGCAATCAAGGAGAAGAATTGCTGAAAATACAATTTATTCTTTTTTAACAAGTAAGAATACCATGTATTGATTCAAAGGTTATCTCTCGTCTGGATAGAGTACCATTGTTACATTTAATTAATACAATAAAATTTCCCAGTCTATTCTATTAGTTGTTTAATACAGTTAGACTGAAGTTGAATAAGTGCTTTAACTCCTTACAAAAATTAAAATGAAAACTGAGCAGTAGTGACATTTCTTGACATCACAAAGTATTTTTTTCATTTATTTTAAATACTTCATTTTTCTGTAATATTTCCTTAACTAGCAGAGAAGCAACATACTTAATTCTGATATACTTTAGATACTAATACCAAAGGCAACAATTATTATTTCTTGATCCCATTAAGATAGACACAACTAAACTTCTAATATCACTGTACTAATCTCCCTACTAATAAACACATAAACCAGGATAAGATTTTGTAATGAGGTATGAGCAGTCTTGCTTTCTCTGCAAGAAGTGCAAACGGGTTAGACTCGAGTCACTGCCCAACAGAACAATAACTTCTGTATGTTAAGCATATGTGCCTATTACTAATTACCTATTATTAAATGAAAAATGACATATTACTGCTATCAAAGGCCCTTTTCTCAAATTCTGCATGAAGAAATGGTATCAAAACTTCACCTACTTAAAATACTTAAAGTGTGCTGCTTTATTCACCCATGAGATGTGTAAGAAGGCAAACTTTTTTTTTGGTGGTGAGGGTGTATATATGTATATGTATGTTTCAGGAAAGATAGAAAGCAGAACTTGTGGCTTGTGGTGTAATCCACAAGTTTGCTACATCCATATCACCAACTTGACCCTCTCTATCTAAGCTGTGTGTGCCAGACTTCACTTCAGTCCAGCTTAGTCAAGTTTGTCCCTGCATGCATTAAGGGCGTGGTGAGACAAAACTCTGTTTACAGAAGGATTTTCCTGCAGCACAGCCAAGAGGAAAGCAAGGGGAGCAGGGGGACAAAAGCTGTGACTTAGCTCTTGCTTTGCTCTCCAAAGATTTCATTCTTCCCTTGGGGTGGCTGGAAGGAAGACACCATTCCCTAAGTAGCCAGGAGTAACTTTGTCTTTGGTTCACAACACCTTGTTTTCTTGCAGCATCAGTGGGAATGAAAAGTAAGCCAAGACCTTCCATAATCAATCAACAAATAAAAAACTGCCCAAGATGTGTAAGTGGCCTAATACTTCTCTGAAATGCCACAAGGTAACATATCAATCAAGAGTTGAATGCTAATTGCTAAGGTGTCAACCATATGAAAACAAGCCTTGTTCATTCCACTTCAAAACTCCAGTTTGATGAAATATCTGTACTATTAGTATTTAGGCACTCAAGCTTTACCATAGCAAATGCTCCTGATAGAGAGTAAGGTAAACCCCTCAGTTTTGTTTAATCTGCATGTGTAAAGCTCCAACTGAATTCTACAGCTTTAAATGTAGCCCTGAAAACATAATTGGAAATACATATTAATGCTGGGTAATTCAACATTTACTTTGAGATGAGGAATTAGTACCCCTAATTTCAAAATACGAATTGAGAACTACAAATGTTTGTAAATCCTCAATGTGTTAATAATTATCCACTGAAATTTCAGTAAATGTAGATGATGACTGCGTTGAAAAATTTCGTAGTCTGTTCGTTAAACAAAGGCCTCCAAAAGCTAAGTACAGAATTTTAAGCAGAGTATACAACTTAAAAGTGCCAAAAATAGTAAACCTTTTAACTAATCACTTAATAAATAGCTACTTTTCCTAAACATAAAGCCCTCCCATTACTTCAGCCTATATAAACCTCATTTTTGAAGTGGATACAGACTTTACTGTGGCATTATTTTGTCTAACTTTGTTTTCAACAGATCTGAAACCATCTCAGTGAACCTAAGTGAAGAAATTTAGTTCATACCTGTATAGAAAGACAACAGAATTTGGCTTCCCATGTTAAAACCTGTCATACAGTACCTTCAAAAATTAAGAACTATTATGGTGATTAATTTGCTACACTGATTTACAACAGCAAATATGTAGATATAATCCACCAGTATCACTTACATACTGCATCATCAATAAACAAAATGACAACAACAAAAAAAAAAGACTGAGAATTATGAAGTTACTTAGCCATCTGTGCTGTTAGGACTGCAGGCTTTCAGCAATATTAAAAACAGGCTAGCTAGTACACATTCCTATATATAATAAAAAGTGGTGCTTGAGGGGCCTCTTTGACTAAAGTATGCTATTTTATTAAAGAAGATTTTGCACAAGAAGCAGCTATTCTAAATTACATGTACAAAATGAAAGCATTTTACAAAGTAATCTAAGTTTACATACAATATAAATGCTGAAAGGAAAATGCTTAGAATAAAATGTTGGTTGGAGCTTCTCTGGAAACTTTTTACTTATTGAGCAGGTTTGTATTTCCCATCAGCATCTCTTACGCCTCTCAGAGTCTTTCAGCTTCAAGAATCTGAAGCTAGTTAAATTTCTGTGTCTACTCCGTCCCTTTTTATAACTGATATTATTATTATTATTATTATTACTATTAGCAGAAAAAAAGTAGGAACTCGAGTTTAACTTTTTTCATATCATTTCAATAAATACTTATGAGTGAGTCAGTTTATTTGATAGAATATTAGAATTTAGAAAACTTTTCAAATAGGAATCTGTAGTTAAAATTGAATTAACAATTTAGAGAATTAAAAATAGAAATAAATATAAAATAGAAAAGCTTTACTATTCTATATTTTCTATTAAGTATTTCTGGCATCTCTGAAAATCATGCTTTTTTGGGCATATTTCCAGGAAGATTTAAATTCCTAAAAAGTTTCTTTCCCACTTAATGATTATAATTCAGACAACTTAGTTTAACAAGTCTCTAGGTTGCATGTATTTCTTGTCAGTGTTTTAAAATTACAGTAAAAATAGTTTATTGTATGGACTTTAGGGGTTCCCTAGAAAATGCATAGGGAGAGCTATTCTGAGATCTCTTAGCTGGTCTCAAACTTTAGGAGCCTGTAGGAATCCAGACACAGGAAAAAAAAAAAGACTCAACAGTAGAAAGGGCCCAGATTTATTGTGGTGTTACTTGTACTATACAAATACATGTAGGACACTCAGATCTGATGATCATTATAGGAGCCAGTAAATACTCTCTGTTCCCTTCAAATCAATAGTGCTCCTGAACAGGAGGAAACTGGAGGGGCCAGAGGGAAAGCTGGAGCTCAGCCAGGACACAAGTGCCAAGATCAGCCCACCTGGAGCAGTGGCACGGGCACCTCACTCCAGACCCAGCAGAAGACTGAGTCAGCAGCTTCCTCAAAGCAAAGCCAGTTTATAAAGAGCTGCTCCCTAATAAAATGTGTGTTTGGCTCTGGAAGAACACGTACACCATCCATATTTCTGCAAGGACGTTTTTGTACGTTCTCATAAATTCTTTCTTAAAGTCTTTTCCGGGGCAAACCCATGGTTTTTCAAAAGCCATGGTTTGGGACTAACCAAGATTAGGGGGAGCTACCTTTCCACACACAATTTAACATCATTTCATAAATCTGTAATTTGCAATATCACAGTTTCCCACATTGTGTTATCCCCCAATAGAGAAACACAAAGGGAAATCCTGAAAATGAAGAGCAACTGAGCAGGAAGATTTCACAGATGTCTTCTGCTGCTCATTATACAAAAACTTAAATGTTCATATCTCATATGACAAGAGATGGAAAATATTTAAAAGGAGAGGGAAAAAGGCATTGAAAACCAGATTGCTTTTGCTGTCTGTAACCCTTTTTTTCCAGCAATTCTTGACTATACATGCTAAAATTATGCATGTTTAGCATGTGTATTACCATAGCATCCTCTCTCTGGTTCTTAGCTTTCTTTTGCAGGGCTCTATCAGAGTACACTAAATAATTACGGTCTCTTTTTTACATCATTCCCAAAGTGCTTCCTTTTCCAGTTTAATTAGTTCTGATATTCAATGTAATTAGTTGAATTTAGAAATTTTCTATGAAAAATGTTGTTCTACAGCTTCTCATCAGCTTATATGAGGGAAAAAAAATCCACTGATGGTTAAATATTAACAATATAGTTGAATTTTCCAAAGCTATTTCTAAAAAAATTAAAATAACATAAAATTAAACAACTAGGCAGAATGCAATTCAATCTACTTTATTTCTGTGGGATAGGGGAAGAACCCCCCCCAAGAAAGTAGTTTAGAGGCCTGTAAAATCCAACTTTTCCAAAGGAGTAAAACATCAGATATGACATCATAATAAAAGCATTAATTTGTGTAGTTATGTATTTCTAAATTAAAAAGCTGCAAGCATCAGATTTCAAGGATAACACCAAGTTACTCACAATGAAAAAAAAAATTTTGCTTGATTTGTCTTTTTTTTCAAATTACTGAGAAAAGAAAAAGAGCTCAAAAGAGTTTCTGGCTTTTTTTTTTTTTTTTTTTTTTTTTTTTTCATTGTTAGGGCAAATTTAATTTATTTATGTGTTAGTCAAGTTCAAGTGCCTTTAGACAACTAAGAATTTCACACTGAAATATGAGCTCTGAAGTTGAGAAAGTTAATTGGTTTCACTGATGAAAATAAGCCACTACCTCTGTGACCAGCCTGACCTGGTTGGGAGTTCTCCCTTGCAATAAAAGAGAATTTGCAGCGATAGAAATTACTTTTGTTATCCTCTCAAAGTCTCCAACCAAAACATGATAACCTAATGGCCAATTATAGCTCCACACCTGCTGTTGGGAGGAGGACCTTGTTAATACTTAATTTGAAGAACAGCCACTTTAATGTTTTTTGAAAAATAAGGGATAGCTGAGCAGCCACTTCACCAGACAATCCATAACTGTTTTCCAGGACTGGCCACAGAAGTCAGGGAAATAGGAATGATCGTTTTGCCATCTATGGAAAGATGCCTGAAATCCAAGTTTTTGTAGTTTTTACACAAAACCAGAAGTAACAGTTCCAGCATCTTTTCCCTCTGTTTATCCAGAATATGCCCAGCCTAAAGACACACTCTCTCAAAATTCTTATTCTCTGCATGCTAATAGACACATTTAGAAAGAAATTAAGACAAAACCCAATGTAAATAGAGTATTTCTGTAGGCTATTGATTTAATGAACTTTTATTTGCAGTAAGTTCTGCTCAGAATAAAGTAACACTATAAAACCAGACTGAAAAAAGTTGGTTTCTTGAAAACACTAGACTGATGAATAGGAAGGGATGCACAGCAAATCACACATCAATGGAAAACACAGGATAATGTCAGCAGCATGATGCCTTGCTAACACCTTCTAGGTGTATTAGCTGTATAAATAAGAAAGTAGATTCACCACATACATGTATTTTTGCTCAAAGAGTGCATGAAATATAAAGAAAGATAAGGCTGAAAGTGCTTGCAATATTTCAGATAGAGCAGTTGTTTACAACTCATGTTTTAATATCAGCAAGCTTGACTACAGAAGATACAAATACTATCTACCTGTCCCACTGCATGAGATATAACAGATGTCTCTGGTTCAAACATCTTTTTGCACTCACCCTCTCCAAAATCCTTCATGACAATGCACTTCTCATGCTGCAAATGATCATGAGGTGATAAAGAGTGATGCAAAAGACTAAAAAGATCAAAAGTATGGATTTAATAATTTGTACCCAAAGGCAGCCTAAAGGATGCCTCACAAAAATCCTCCCAACTGGTGTGAAACTAAGAATAACTGTAAGAGAATATTATTATGTGTTAAAAATTTAAAAAAAAAAAAGGTCTTAACATCTGAATTCTTTCTGCCACAATAAGGTACAAGTTAAGCCATTTAATTTCTGCATTTCAGCTGCTGTATCCAACCCAAAGCCAATGATTTCAGTCTTGATTTATTAGTCATTATGAAGGAGATTAAGAATCTCCTTTGTAAAGCCGTAAAGGCGTCCAAATTATGACTGATTTGAACAGGGTTGTTATATATGACCTATTTAGAAGTCAGTGACACTGTCATGAGTTTTCCATTCTACCCTTTTATCAAACAGTCCAGTCGGGCTAAAATTTCTAAAATTATGTCTTTGCTTCTACTATTAAAATTTAGAGTTAAGAATAGCTTTGAGAGTTCGGCTAGAAAAAAGATTTTCTCTTATCAGAAATACTAATCTTATAGCTATTTTCCTGGGAGGTGTCTCAATGTGTCCTTGGAGTTGTAGGCAAATTCAGTATTCCTGGTTTGGAACATATCCATTCTAGTCCCTGTGAGAGGAGTGACAAAAAGAAAGTATCTGTAATGGGAGAAGCTGCAGTCATTAGAAGAAGCTGGCCACAATATTTCAGTACTTTGCATGTGGCAGTGCACCAGGGAGAGGTCAGAAAAGAACTTTTCCCTTTTTCTTAACTTACTGACTTCTATTGCAGTGAGCACAAAAAGTGAAGCCCCTGTCCTTGTGCTATGTCCCTCACCCAGCACTTCCTTCAATAAGTCTGGAATAAGAAATAAGAATGGTACTGGAAGGTGAGCTAAAAATAAAAATACCATGAAAACCAGTGAAGAACTGAACAAATGGCTCATCACAGAGCCCAGGCCACCAAAAAAAAAAAAAAAAAAAAAAAAAAAAAACCAAAACAAAACAAACCCCAAAACAGAAAAAAAAAAAAAAAAAAAAAAAAATCTTCCCACTAAACCACACAAGTTTTCATGAAAATTAATTGAATTTATATCTGATGAAAATCCATGGGAGACAAACTAAATGTCCTAGAGCAAGAACCTGAAGAGCAGAACCCAGACTAGGGAGTTGTTGGACATGAAGGCAGACCACCAGGAGGGGCTTGAGGGTAGAATGGGGAAGCAAAGCAAAATCAGAGAAAGAAGCAAGGTCAGGCACTGATCACAGATCTCCTTATGCCTCAAACTGCACTATTCCTGCATTGTCAAATGTCTGAAAAAAATCACCCTCAGGGCTATCTTGAGACTATTAGTCATTTGAGATAATGCCAAATTTCTATGAATTTAACCCCAATGGCAAAGATTACATGCACTAATGATAACACAGGAAGACACATGCCCACACCACATCTACTACAAAATTATGCCCTAAAAACATTCAAAGTCACAGCAGTAATTGGTCTGAAAAACTGATTACAGTTGCCTTTCAGATGGATCATAAATTTAACATGTAATTCTAACTTTGGTAGTTCTACGCTGTGGCTTCTTGTTTGTCAAATGGAGATGTTAATGCCTTGTAGGCAGCATGAAAAACAGGCTGCCCAATGTTTGTGAAACACTTGGATTACATGAGAACGAGAACCAGGATGTCACTGAGTACTTAAAAGCCACCTAGAGAGGCACAACAGCAATGGGAAAAATGAACAGTTGCATGAGTATCATCAAATGTAGCATTTCCTAGTTGTTGACATCACAAGTTGGAGAGAATTTCATGCTCCTTTCTACAAGAAATACCAGATGTCTCACAATACATAATAGACTTTACATTTGGAGTTTCTTCCTAATTTACGCTCAACTATTCAAGTGTAGATTTTCTTGAATTTTCACATTAAAGAGAGACTTTACAAAAGATTAAAGTTGCCATAGAGATGCATGCACTCCTTTCCAATCATCTCAAATATAGTCAGACACAATTAATTATTCAGTTCAGCACAGAACATTTATACTTTTATATTAAATATTACAGGGTGAGAGATTTTTCAAGTCTGCTAAAGAAGAACTTCAAATAGTAGTAAGTGGTCTAAAGGAAAAAGAAAGTTAAAATAATGAACAGAAATAATTTAGTTCAAAAATTAGGTAAAATATCAAGGAGTTAGGGCTCCTGTCCAGGTAATTCACTATTTCCTTATCACTCTCACAGATTCAGAAGGTTTTGGAAGAAAAGGAGTTGTTTGTCATCTCATTTTCATGTCTACAAGGAACAAAACCCTGTGGTGGTTCAAATGTATGCTTATTGAAAGGTTATACTAATTTCTCTTTAAGAGAGAATATAAAAGCAAAGGCTAATATTACAACACTTCTTAATGGGAGTGAAAGCAACAAAATACTGGTGAAGAGAATCTGAAGCTGTCATGAAGAATGCAACCCCCTTGACTGGCAGCTGTGGCTTGGCAATACTCAGACCTTGATGTTGTTTTAATCAAATAGCACAAGATGGAAAGATCTCTTCAAACTAGAGGTCAGAAACATCAGTCTGTTTTTTCTGCAGTTGTCAGAAGTGATACAGGGTAATTAAGTCTGGAATAATGTCAGACAGGTGGTACTTTTCTTTTGAAGCAATTCATTAGGGAAGGCTTGTCACTTGTGACATTCCCACATAAATCCTGGTGCTTGGTCTCTTCTCCAAATGAGTTGTTCTGTTGAATATGAAAATACTTCAAAAGAGACTGCATAGTCTCTATCTTATCGGCAGCTTAAAATTCCATTTGGCTAACATTTAATGAAAAAAAAAACCCCACCAAATACAGAATAAGCATTGCCAGGATGAACAGCAGATTTGGGCAGTGAACAACTGCCACTTGAACACCTCCATTTTATCAACTCAACTTGCTTGTCTATTCTCACTATGACTGTAATAACACAAAAAAAACCTCAACAGTGAGCAAAAATTATGACCTTATTCCATAATACATGGCATAAATTTTCACCTTTATAGCTCTATCAGTGACTTCAAATAAGACCTCTAAAAAAATTTGAAGATCATCTATAAAACCAACAATGAAATTTAAACAAGCAACATGCACTGAAAGACTCAAGCTGGAAAGACAAGAGACAGTGTCAAAGTAACTACAGCTTTCACTTTACTGGGTATCTTCAAAGTAAAATAGTTTCTAATTTTCAAAATTTGGTTAATTTCTTTTAAACGGATGGGGAAGAGCAAAGGCTAAAATCAAACCCAAAACCCCAAGGAAATGTATTCCTGTCAAGGTATATTTAAAATAAATTGCAGAAACCTTGCTTATAGTCAATATAGTCTTTTTAGGCTACAGGAGTCCACCTGAGGAAACTCATTAAAAGCATAAGCAGTTCTAAGGTGTCCTAAATAATTGATTGTCTGTTGTACTAAACTGACCTTGCAATTAGGCATATTGAAGGTCCCATAGAATTATGGACTTGTTAGTTGGAAAGGCCAAATTTTAAAAGCTTTTACATGATGAATAAGCATTTTTAAACACTCAGTTTTATTTCACAGGGTCAGATATGGACCAAGACACTCTACTAGACTTCCCAGCAGTATGCTTCCACAAAAATTTACTCATGCTGCTGCAAATACATGTAGGAAATAAGATCATGACATTAAAAACTCCATCTGGAGTTTTCAACAGTATCTGTTACAGCTTAGAAATATAATCTCCTTTGATTTTCAGTATTTGTATTAATTTCTGGATAGCAAGCATTTGATTTATAAGCAGAAGTCTTGATGCCTTACTTGAAGGAGTGTCAATTACTTAGTGTTGATTTATCTGGGGACTTTTAATGAAGTACGGTGTCAAAGATTTAGAAACCCTTATTTAGCAGATGTTCTGGATTTATTTATTTAAAAAATAAAAATCACTGGCCATGATTTTCCTCACATTTTCCCTACAATTAAATCTGTTTGACAGTAAATTACTGCCATGTTATTCAGAAAAGCCGAATCTTTTATTTGCTCTGTGTAAATGCACTTTTGCTAAGGGAAGTCACTTCTGTTATATAGTAGCCTTCTCTTCTCAAACTGACATTCACTCAGGCCATTACTCCCTCTAGGAAAAACTTCTTTGTGCATGTAACAACACCTTTTGGATTTAAAAAGGCCATTACATGTTTACCTTTAAGAATGTCAATCTTATTCCAGTGACATGGGGGTGGATTTAGTGCTAATTAGCACTGAAAACTGTGAAGATACTGACAAGAAGCACTGCAGAAAAGCAGCTTAATCCTTTTTTTATTAATTACAAAAAAAAAAAATAATATTGACCAAGATGTTCACAGATACTTTTGCTTTGGCTTTTGGTGCAAAAGGAACTGAAATTATGACAACTTCAGGAGATAGTTTGTCCTTGATTTCCAGGATTGTTTCACATCCCATATTTTTAATATGAATGTAAACAATGAACTTTTTTTCTTTTTTCACCATCAGAGTTTCAGCAATGAAAATACTGATTTTAACCAGAAACAAAGAACCATTATTAATCTGCTTATGGAAAGACAGGTCAAAACACATGCTTGCCTGTATAAGGGGACTAAGGCAATTGTGCCAACACTTTATGATACAGTCAACCTTCAGGAAAAAAAGTTTTGCAAACAGTATTTACACAGCATGTAAACTACTAAGAAATAGTTACTTATCTTGCATTACAGTAACTGTTGGTTTCTGAGACAAATTAAAGACTGCAGCAGCAAAGGTGACATATTTGCTTAGCTCTTAAGCCACAATGGTGGGATGCCTGCTGAGAGATTCATTAAAGCCAGCTATATAAAGTCAAGCCTATTTTCAAGCATAAGCAGCAGTGTCTGAACCCTTGCATTTGCTTTCTTTGGAATTAGAATTTAGATTTTAATATCTTCTTGGAGATTACAAATTGCTTCTCCTAACAAGCAAATTATTTTCAAAGGATAAGGTCACTGCAGATGTTGCCATTTCTTTTGCTGGATTCAAACACTTGGGATTTTTTTTTCCATTATGTTTGCATGTTTGTATTATTTTGCGTCTAATTTACTCTATAGCTTTTTTTCCAAAAGGTTAATTTGACAGAGGTCTAACCCAGAATGATTCTCACATAAAGTGATAGAAGTATTTTAATAATATTACAGAATCACAAAACTATTCAGGTTGGAAAAGACTTTTAAGATCATTGATCCCAACCATTAACCTAACACTGACAAGTCCATCACTAAACCATGTACCTAAGCACCACATCTACACATTTTCTTTACACTACCTTGTCTGCAATTAAAAGCTAGTTAAAATAGTAGGGCATAGCACCAATCCAGTGTTCAAAATGGTCATTTGTCTTATGCTCAAGTGTAACATCCTTGTCCTTACAAGAAGTTCCACTAAAAACAGGGAAGAGAAAGGGCAAAGACCAGCAAGTGAGAAAACCCCAAATCATTTCAAGCTGGACAATTCTATGATGTTTTAAGTTCAAGTTAGTTGAGACATTGCAGACTTCCAAATACAGATGTGTCAGCACAAAAGTGAATGATGGCTCCGATAGCCCTTGCACAGTGAAATACATCACGGGCAGCTGCACACACAGCAATTTCATGGGAGACAGAAACAGCTTCTTCCAAGATGGATTATTCCTACAACATCTTGATTTCCTCACTACACGGTCTGCAAGTCAGGCCAGTCTCCCAGCAATCTGGTACAGGTGTCAATTCCCTTTAGGCAGCACACAGCAGGTAGCTGCTCTACACATCAATCTGCCTGTGGCTGCTCCCACAGATCTCAAGAGGATCCCCCAACATCATTCAGCTGTGCAATAGGTTTGAATCAGCTTGAAAGTAAAACTTTTTGTCAAATCTTTGCAATCAACTTTTTTGTGTTGTGGCCTTCTACTCTACCTCCATGGAAAATGCAGGATATGCAGGAGAAGGATGTCTCTCTCTGGTATGCAAAGCAAACTCCTGTGTAAGTGATACAAGAGGAGTAAGACTGCTGAAGCTCTCACCTGAAGCTAAGCAACCACCTCTCTCAAGACTTGGGTAATATGGGAGTCTTGCCTGCCTGAAATCCCAAACAGAATCATTTACCTGCTTTTTGAACATATTTGCATTCTCTTGATAAATTTCTTCAAGCTCTAGAATGCTTCAGTTTTTCAGACTCCAGATTACTCTGTTAAGGCTAAGCCAAGAGTCTTTTGTTCTGAAGGAACTATTAGCTACTCCCCTTAGATTTCAGGACATTTTGATTTCTAATTCTTTCTACTGATACAAAATAATTCATTTTTCTAGATGTCTGCAATACATAAATCTATATAATTACTGAATGTAAAACAGGGTTTTGGGAGCTCCTATTCTGTACCTTTTATTTTAACACATCTTGTATAACCATTCCTACAGATGATCAAATTGGTACAATCCACTGCTTGTTTTCAAAATTACTGAAGAATTTCAATATTAAATGAGCCAAAACTATCTACTTATTACTTATGTTCTTCTCATTCTAAGCATGGCTGTCTCACTCTTCTCAGTGAGTTTTTCCTACCTGCAGCTCACAGAATGCATTTCTAGATCGGAATGTTTGAGTGCTGTATTGAGAACACCTGTAACATGTCCCAACTCTTAAGTGTAGATAGATGTGTTACAGTGCATCAAAATGATCAACTGCAATTAATGCCTTGTCAGGTGGCACACACACAGGGTTGGATACAGTTTATATTGTGTGTGTTGAGCCTGAATTTTTGTAGTAAAGTAGAAATGGGAAGCAGAATGAAAAGATGCATGTTTCATTAAAGCATTAACTGTCCCACCTGATGGCAGAAGCATCACCTGTATTAAAGACAGAAAAGGAATGTTGCCATTTTGAACCTCAATCTGATCCCAAATCCAGATCTCTGTTACTACTATGAATGCATTGCAAACGATGAAGAAAAATACATCTTCTGGAAGGTTATCCAATCTGCAACAGAGATTTGCAGTGCTGCTCCTTATGTGAGTAGCAATCATTGCTGGAATCACAGCACAGTTTAAGTGGAAGAGACCCTTAAAGGTCTTTTAATCCAATCCCCAGGCAATAAAAAAAGACATATCCAAGTATATCAGGTTGCTTAGAGCCCCATCCAATCTGACCTTGAGTGTTTTTATGGATGGGGCATCCATCACAAAGTAGTTTTTATCAAGTAACCAACAAAAAAAAAAACTTAAAAAAAAAAAAAATCCCATTTTTGACAGGCATGATTTTGCCTACTCAAAACCACGCCATTAATGAAATCAAGCACAGATAATGGAAATCATATAATTTAAAATGTCATCATGAACAGCTTGCCAGTTATATACAAAATGCATCTACTTATGCTTCTATAAATTCATTCCAGAAAAAAACCAAAAAAACTACTTGACCTGAAAAACCAGCTTAGCTTCCCTACCTGTTCCCACACAAAATTGTACCTCAAACTAATAGCTAATGTTAGCAAACAAAAGTATCTATGATTAAACAGCTCAATTTCTTTCTTTAAAGATTCCTGAAATACCCTGATGTTCTCACAGTAAACAGCTGCCATTCACAACTGCCTGCTAAAAATAAAAACAAAACACCCAATTTGAACAGATAATGGAATTTAAAGCAAAAGAAAAGTAGGTTCAGTTTGTGACTAAAATTACTCCCCCACCCCAAGACATGCTATGGTGCAATCAATGGAGTTTTGGCACATGCTAAATACATTTTTAGATAATGCAAGCAAAATGCACCACAGTAAATCAGATGAATAAGAAGCATTCTGTGTGGCTGGCACAGGAGCAGTCGATGCATTTAGGGCAAGGACTAAGAAGCTGTCGGGCCAACAGCAGCCTACAAAGCCTCCTTTGGAGCTACAGTGGGGCTATCTCAGTTCTTCCCCTGCAGCCTTGTCAGCTTGAAAGATCCAGCACAAAGAACAAAAATTTCCTCTTAAATTGTTATGCACTTTTTAAACAAAAGTAAAATAAAACTCTCCTTAATCTTATTCCAGGAAAATTATTGGGTCAACTTCAATATACAGCTTTGTATAAAACAAACTATACCATACTCTTAAGTGGTGTACAGTGGAAAATGCAGGGATATTTTAAGCAAAAATGGTCTTGACAGCTCCCTATAAACCCTTCTTTCCCTCTACCACAACAACAAATTGCTGCCCAGAGCTAATGCCGTCCAAAGTAAGCACATGTTCAAATTTGCCTTAAAATATTCATGTATCAAATTAAATTTTGAATTTCACATGGCTTTGCCTCACTTCTGTCAGTTCTAATTATTGATTTATTTTTGGTACCAACAGCTTATATTTATACAGCCTTCTCAATCACAAATTCTTCAAAGTAATCTGATAAAGAGATTTCTAGCCCACCAGGAAAATGTAGAACCCATTAGGACTGAACTTTATTCTGGGTCAATGTTATAATTTCACAAAGATATGAGAAACTTGGGTAAAATCCTATGGAGAAAATTTAAACAGGCAGTACAGTCCACAGCAGGATATTTTGCCAGGCAGTTGAGGTTAACACCCCTAACTCCTGCCAAAAATCCAGAGAACATTTGAAGGCAGGAAATAATCTTGGTTATATTCTAGCAATTTCTTACTCTAAATGTTGTAATAAAATTTAACATAGGATATTCAGCATGCATCTAACATTTACAAGTATAAACTGCTGACTTTATAGAGTATTAGTATTTGCATGTACACGTGTGCTCAGTGACTTTACATCTGCTTCCATTTTAAAAATAAATCTTTAAAGTTCATTTAATCTGTTCAGAATCATCAAGGATAAAAGAGCACAGATAATATGAATGATATAAATACTAGAATTTGGTTGCAATGCCATGTGTAAATGACTGAGAAGCCAATGTGTAAACGACTGAGAAGCCACTAAAACAATTACTTTTATTCCCAACTCCAGCTTTATCAGAAAGACAAAGAGATAAAGCTGAGAAACTTTGTAGGTGGATTATGTTTACAGTCAAATCATTAACCTGCACCAATTCATATGAAGTGTAAATAAAAACTGAGGAAAGAGGTGTCACACCATTTTCCCCTTATAATTTAAGACAGAAAATGAGGATGGAAAGGGGAAGAGACTACTGAAATACAGCACACATCCTCATGCATTTTACAATCAAAGTGGATTTAAGCATCATGCTTCAATGTTACCCTGGAGTACCTGCATAATTAATTGATCCTCCATATTTTTCACCCTCAGACTCCTAAATCATGCAGAAATTCCACTTTGTATACACTCTTATTCTCAGAGAAAGATAGGGCAAGCAAAGGGATCAGAAACTGCATCAGTCCATATCTATGTAGTTAGTAGCATCTTCATAAATTTGATCAAACAAATAAAAAGCAAAACTCATACTCCACAACAAGAAACCACTGATCTGACCTCAGCAAAACTGGCACATCCACTCAATATTCTTGATGATAAAAGGCACAAATACGGTAATGCACATGGAATTTTAGGAGGAATCTTAGCACATAAATTATATTTTAAAGAGCATCATAGTTACTACTTAAGGTAACTTGGAAAAGCTGAAGTGGCTATGCAGTGTTGGAAAACTAGGAAATAAGTTTTTTTTCCACTAAACAGCTTGCAATGAGTATCTTGGAATACCCAGAAAAGTAAAACAAAAAAATAAAAGTAAAATATTCAAAAGCTGTCACACTAGGTGTAAACCAAAGAAATACAAAAGATTTAGCCCTGGTTACACTGCCTGACTCCTTTACAGGTAATTACAAGACCTAAACCAATATAGAAGGAAGTATTTATTCATAAGTAACTTATTCTTTCAGTACATGCTGCTGAATGATGTCAACCATTCTTCTAAAAGAGTCAATAAATACAGCTAATTGATCTATGTCAAAAGTCCATTTTCTGGTTTATAAGTGATTTTCCCAACCAGAGATAATGTACAGCCAGGCGAAACACACAGCTCACCCCTCTGACTATACATTGGCTTTCCTGATAAAGAAATAAGTAGATAACATAAAAAAGATATTAAAAAAAAGCTCCAGCCTCCTCCACCTCAACAAGTATAAAGTCTTCTCACCATTTCCTCCTACATTTCCTTTCTTCCCTTGCTACCTCAGGGTCAGAGGTAACCAACTCCTTCTTGCTTCAGGGAACTGATAGGATCCACCACTCCTCCCCACACTGGCACTATCAAATCATGCCACCACCTGGTCATGCAGGACAAACATTACATGGCAGTCACAGAACCATGGAATATTCTGCACTGGAAGAGACCCACAAAGATCCTTGAGTTCAACTTCTGGCCCTGAACAACACAAGCCCCAGAGTCACACCCTGCTCCTGAGAGCATTGACCAAATGCTTCCTGAACTCTCCCAGGTTTCATGTTGTGACCACTGTCCTGCGGAGCCTGTTCCAGTGCCATTTACATGAAGATTCTTTTATCCTAATATTCAAATTAAATCTGCCCTGACACAGCTTCAGGCCATTCACTCAGTCCTGTCCCTGTCAGCACAGGGCAGAGATCAGTGCCTGCCCCTCACAAGGAAGTTGTGACTGCAGTGAGGTCTCCCCTCAGTCTCCTCTTCTCCAGGCTGAACAAACCCAGTGCCCTCAGCCACTCCCTGTATGGCTAATAAAATATAGACACCTACTCCAGGTACCCCTGACAGTGACTGATGTTTATTGTAACACAGTCTTGTTCTGATTTGCTATTTTAAGGCAGCGGTTCTCTTCTGCTAATTGAAATTCAAGCCATTGATAGATATATGTTATAAAGGTCACATTGAAGCAGGATTTAGTATTAAGACATGAAAAAGCTGAGGTGTGTTAAAAGCGAACAGCAATTCCTATGTCTGTGTTTTCACTGAAGGATCCTGCTTTTCTGGAAAGGAAAGGCTGTGCTTTGGAGATCTCCTTTGCCCAGTACACTTTTCCTTTCTCAGCAGTCACCAGCTCCCACTTGCATTCCACCTCACGCCTTTTTTTACCAAAACACCTGTCACTCCTTCAGCACATAGACTGCAGCTGAGGGATTTGCAGGAGAAACCCACATTTTCTACCTAAAGACAGCACCACAGCAATGCCTGCTGCGACAAAAAATTGACAAGGAAAGCACAGCCTGACTCCTGCAGCCCACATCATTGGTGAATACTAACAAATCCTTACTGAGCAGATCCAGACTTTCAACACCAAACTTATTCTCCAGAGCGCTACTTGTTCTCAGGGAGTGCTGAAATTTGACTGGGAAGACTTTTACATAAAAATGTAAATAAATCTTTCTTCATCACAATATTCTGTGAAATGACTCAGATATTTTAGATGCAGAACTTTAGACACTTAAAAATAACAAGCAAAATAATCAGCCTGAAGTAGTCAAACAGTCTAGAATCTGTTGCCTTGACTGCTACTGTTTTGCAAACATCAATATAAAAATTGGAAATCCATACAATCAACCAAGGTGAAAGTGTACTTTCAATATAAGAAAAGGAATTAGAATCTGACACAAATGTGGTAATATTGTGCAAACAATGGCACAAGGAGCAGTATTTAAGTTAATATATGACATTAAAGTCATGTTAAAGAGGGTTGGAAGAGAGGTGAGGTGAGTTGCCACCTTCCATCCAAAACATTAACTGCTCTTCTCAAAAGAACAAACATTCAACTGTTGGTATAATTATGAAATTCACTCATTAAGTGGACTGAGAGCTTTAAGCCAGATGTGACTATTTGATCATTTAATACCACCTGCACACACGTCATTAGGTTTCAACAACTTATCCACCAAACAAGCCAAATAATTAATTCTTGGCTAAAACATAACATTCAGAAAAAAGTTGTTCACAAATTAGCAGTTAATAAAAGTAAAAATTTAAAACAACTCTTCATTTTTTCAGTGGTTAATTATCTTTTTTGTTACATAATAAAATAAAAATCTATTACATATCCAGTGTTTAAAATTAACTCTTGTTCTTCCTTTCACACTCAACATTTTAAAGAGAAAAATCCAGTTATTGTTCAGAATCTCCTTCTGTGTTGTATGAACTATCTAGAACCTCTCCTACACTGAGATGAAGGTAAACAGGGTCCTCCTCTGAAGCTTTTTCAGTTCATTATTTCACCACTTGCCTTCCCTAGCATCCCAACCTGACAGGAGCGTGTGCTCTGCGCCAGCCTCACCAAGGACCAGGATGAGATGTACTGGCAGAGATGATGATGGGTGATTTCCCTCATCCCTGTTATTCACAGCAGCAGCCATCTCCCAGCCTCTTCTGACAGTTTTCCCATCTGTACTCACAGGGATTACACTTTCAACCGACAGGACTGCACTGACAGTTTGTGTGTAATTGCTGATTCACTGTGATCCCTGTCTGGAGCCAATTAGAAACCTAAGCCCACAGTTTTGATGCTTGCATGTCAGAACACAACGATTTACTCACTTACAGAAATGCTCTAGGGCTAGATGGTTTTGACAGCATTTCTATTACAAGGAGGTAATTCTGTGCTTGAGGATGGGGCCATCAAGAGTGTTCCCTGAATTCTTCTGGGCAGGCACCTGAACCTCAGCCAGCCTTGTCTCTCAGGAGATTCGTCAGCTTTGGGAAGAGAGCCTGTCTGTCTCTCACTCTGACTGAGAAAGTATTTGTTTTCTTTCCTAGGAGATAACATTCCCAATTGGTCAGACAAGGTTGAGGCATGAGAATATGGTTCAGATGAGGCAAAGATGGGAACTGAAGCTGGGTGAGCTACCAGGAAGTCTGCACAAAGTACAGCTTCCTCTCAGTTATCAAATAAAATTCCAGAAATTCTTAGCTCTGTCCTTATGAGAAATGAACAAAATATCAATTGTAATAACTTTTTGTGAGATAAAGGAATTACATTCTGACCACTGTTATATCCAAATTCTTATGCATTCTCTTTTAGAGGATTTCCCCAGTCTGAATTTCTTAATTCATGACATTTCATAAGATCCAATAGTCTTCACTATAAAGAAAAGAATTCCTATTTATACTAATGAATGCATCCTAAAGTGATTTAAATGCCATTAAAAAAAACTCCATCCATTCAGAAGCATTACTGCTTAAGTAAGAAAAATACCAACATTTTTTTTAAGACAATGAATCATTATAAAGTAATGGTTAACTATTTCTGCTTTTAGAACACAGAGTAATTTCTGCCTTGACTCCAAATGTGTTGTGAACAGCAGTGACAGATATTGTAGTATCAGCTCATCCTACAATATTTTAGCAACGGAATTCCATCTCAAACTAGAGGCACAGTAGTGTTTAAGTAATGTTAAATGTATTAAATAATTATTGAAATTTCTTCTATATCTATGCTCCTGATCACCCAATGTTTAGGGGCAGAGTGAGAAAACAAAAAATTTATCCAAATAAAACAATCTGACTATTCTACCTGGCCATTTAAGGTCACCTTTAAATTTAATCACCTTCTGTGACACCTTATTAGTTCTTTGTGTTCTATATTCATGTTCTAGTATAAGCTAGTCTGTCTTTGCTTCCAAGTGAAATAGCAAGTTCAAGTTGCAAACAGGAATATCTTTATGCCTCACCACGTGGCTTTTAGAATTTTCTTTGTGACAACTGAGCATTAAATGAATTTTTCTATTTTTTATATTCATTTACCTATAGGAAAAGAAAAAAGACTAGCTCTACTTCTTTTTAATATTATAGTATTACAGAAATTACAGAAACACATAAGAATAACTGCCCAGAAGAGAACCATGAGAAACCATTAAACTTTTAATATGCCATTAGAATAAAAAAAAAATGTTGTTGACCAGAAAAAGACTACTGGAAATTGTATACATGTCTATAAAAAAAGCACAGACAAAATCAGACTTCCAAAATCTGGTTAGAAACTCTAGTTTGTAGGAGGCACAGAAACAGGAAGAGGTGATTTAGGTAATGATTTCTGGGAAATTTATTTTGACACCAAGGAAGTAATTTGACTTTTTTGCACTGAGTAATAAAACAATAAATCTTTAGCTGTATTAACGTGTTGGAATAGACTAGATGATGGAAGTGTTTTGGCACTGGGTTATGAGATAGGTTAATAGGACATTTTTGAAGCTGTTCTGCTCTAGTACTGAACTGACAACTATAATAACCCTGAGTCATCACATCTCGCCAAGACACAAAGTTGCAATGATGAAAGTGATAGCAGATTAGTAAAACTTTACTTTCACAGTTTAGGAGAAATGTCACCTCTCGGTTCCTGCTAAGGTAACTTCTGACTTTACATTTCTTTTACATCAACTCAAAGCTCACAGAAGCAGCAAGTGTTAAAAGAGCCATGATAATTTCAGCCCAATCACATGATTAATATACAAATTTAAACATGTTGAAGGTATTAAGGGAATCCAAAGAACCCTTGAGAAACTAGGGACAATTTTTAAATGGTATTGTAAAACTTACCTCTCACAATTTAAACTAAATGCTCACTACCATATAAAAAAATATGCCACTTCAGGTATCACTGCCTTTCAATTACAATAAATATAAATGGAAGAAGTATCTCTATCTCACTACTTCCAAATGTACCATTCATTGTTACACAGTGTATCAATACACAGCCAACACCAAGCATTGTTAAAAACCTGCACCCTAAAGAAAAGGTTTAATTGAATCAGTCATGGCTTATCCAACTCACCAATAGAAATTTTGAAGTGCAGCTGGTTTCAACAGTTTTCAGCTCATAAATGATGAAACAGAAAAAAATTTATTTGTAATCTCCCGGAAAGTAGTATTAATAAATATAAAAACCTTGGCCAATAAAAAAATCAAAACAAAACAAAAACAAACAAAACAAACACAAACAAAACAAACACAAACAAAACAAAAACAAACAAAACAAAAACACCACCCCCCCTCAAAAAAAAAAAAAAGAAAATAATAAGAATCCCTCCATCAGACACAATCAGATTATATCTATGAACCAGAACATCTGAATTCTCAGTATATTAACACAACAGTAATTTTTCTCTTCCTTAAATAAAGAGGAAAAGTACAGCAGATTTCAGACATCTCCAAGAGGGATGCTGGGGCTATTTTGTTATGTATGAATTCATTATATTCTGTCACTGGAAATGGACAAAACAACACTGATTTTGGAAAAAATCAGGATACACAGAAATTATCAAGGTGGTGAAGACCAGGCCTATTTTCAAAGGCTGAAGTGTTTCCAAGTAAGTCAGATACTGTGATGCCCTTGATATCCTATTTCTGTAGCACTCACATACTTTCAGTTACTGATGATCCAAAACACTGTAACCAGCTGAGAATACATATGGTGTAGAGCTGGCAGTCTGATATTTCTACCTACACAGGGCAATCTTCCACTGGAAGTAGAACCATCATCTCCCTAGGCTAATACATCACTTCACACTGTATGATCACTAAGGTAACAGGTGAGTATCAACAAATAAATGTATATAGTCCTGCAACAAAAATAAAAATACTTTTAAGTTTTAAATAGCTCCAGGCTTGCAACTATTGTTCAGCCCTCCAACCTTCCTGTATTTTGTCCCTAATACATTCATAATGTCATGCCTTAAACCAGCTTCTCCCCACCATTCCCCTCCTCAGTCATTTTCCTCATACAGGATCTCCAGACTGGCTGCATTATTGTGCAGATGCAGTCATGGATATGTCAGAAGGAGCAGCCACGGACCCAAATCTTGCCAGATGTCCTCCTAACACTGGTGGACAGGTAGCCCCTTAATAACTGGGCTACTGCTACCAGAAATCTGAGCACAGTTACATTTGGACGGTCTGTGGGGACGCATTGCTTCCTTCTCCTGTTCATCATTATTAACCAGCATCTCTTATTCTAAGTTTATTTTCCAAACAACCCTTCATTCTGGATGCTTTTAACTGTTCTGATTTGAGAATACAATACAAGTGTTGCACAACCACAAAAGTGTAAATTGCTACAACAACAAAACATCAGCTAACGAGGCAGTCTCAGGCAGCAACATGGCTATTTACCTTTCAAAAAGTTGCTGTACAGGGTGGGGAAGGAAGATTTTACCCCCTCTCTCACAGCAACAATCATGAACCCTACAAAGCATGAGATTCCTACTCCAATATCCTCCACAGAAGCCCATGGTGTACAGCTGGGCAGCTTAGTCCGTGCACCACTTGCCAAGCTGGGAGCAATATTGCTTCCATTATCTCTCTGAAGTCCATCTGGTACAGAGCAGCTCATGCCACACAATGCTGCTGTAATTTCTACAGGCTAACCCTGACAAAAGCAAAAGTGAAATTCTAACTGAGACTCACTTTTGGCGTCAGCCAAGATGCCAAATCTTAGACAATAAAATTAACTTGTAAGTCTCATTTTCAGTGGAAGTTGCTTCCAGTTCAATATATTTTATATCTCTCATGAAAAATTAAGATTTTAATTTTAATTAACATTTAAAAATCAAGCAATTTCTGTTCCTAATGGAACAGAATGACCACCTTTTCCAGTTAAGAATCTATCCTTTGAATATAAATGACTGAAAGCCTCATTTAGAAGCATTTCTTATAGAAAGCATCAATCATACTTTACCACACCTGCTGTATGATTAGTTTCCTTGAATTTTTAGCATTATTGAGCTGAGCCAAAATTTTGGAAAGCACTTACATAAGCCAAACCCTTAAGTCTCAAAAGCAAACACAAACTTACATCAATTTAGTTTTGGTGAATGTGTCTAAATCACTTTTCCAGCTGAACCTCAAGTGTTTCTGCTTTTTCTTTTTTGGGTGTTTAGATTTATGTGTTAGATTATCTCTTTCATAGTCTTTAGAGTCATCTCTAGTACTTATTTAATGGTTTGAAAGTGGAAAAAATAGTCTTTGAAAATGTATAAATTAATATAGTTTACTTGTAAGAATATTCTGAACAAAGCTAATTATATAACATCATAAAGAAAGTATATTAAATACAAAGACAAACATATTCAAATGAAACCTGACATATTTGGAAAAAAAATAAAATTTTGCCAGATGATTTCACATTGTATTAAACTCCAATGTTTCCATTTCAATGATTTCTGCAATACTTATTAGGATAAGAGTTCCTAAAACCATCTCTCTTTTGTGCCTGCTCTCTGTTGCAAATGAACCTGCAAACTGATTCTTCAAAACAGGTTATTCAGATGTTCTACCTGTAACCATCAGCTGTTCCCTTATTCAGATGGTCTGTCAAAAACAGGGAAATTCACTGTCAAAAGAACAAATCTGTGGGTAAGATGCTTGCACATACCAGTAACCTACTTTTCTCTGGACAACTGCCAACACAAGCAGCAGATCATAATTCTTACCTGTCAAGCATTGTGCACCAGAGTGTTTCTTCTCAATTAACAAAGACAATTAAGAATCATGAATATTAAAGGCAGCATTAAAACCTATATTTGCTAATTGATACTACATCAACTGGTGAAGACAGGAGAATTAGCAACAGCCAATTTGCAATCTGCACAAAAGTGCTTCACATTCTTAACTCCTTATGGTCAAGCTCAGCAGCTCAACTGCTCATGCATCAACTTCTGCATATTAACCAGATACCACCTGAGGAATCTAACAAAAAAAAAACTAACTACAACTTCTTACAAGGCCTACATATCATATCCTTTAATATTATTTCCCAACAGCTTTGATGAATCAAACTATTAGAGTAGGGGCATTTCTGAACAAATAAAAGCACTAAGGGTAACTGATGATGACAGAAAAGATGAAGGAAACTAGTGTGCAAAACTGGAAAAAAGACAGAGGAACACACAAATTGCTATCAGTTGGAAAGAAAATCTAGTTTCCCAAATTATGGAATTTGTAAGTGCTCTTTTTTTCTTCCCAAATTACAGCAAAATGTGGGCTGCAACTTTTTTGGAGTTTTTTAAATACTTTTTTTTTTTAATTTGCGAATTTATACACTATTTACTAAGGCGATTCCAAAATCCAAAGGGAAAAAAGCCTAGACAATATTGGTATTTTGACAATAACAAAAAATAAGAGACTCTAAAAGTTTTTCCTAACTGAATTAACAATTTGAGAAAAAGAATCAATGAGTTAACACTTCCTGAAAATGATACTGAAAAGTTGCTAACCCATTTTAATAGTTATTTCTTCAAACACTGAAAGGATTCCTTGACAGAGTGAAGCTTCCAATATAATGCAGATGAATACAACTGCAGAATAGAAATGTATTTGAATGTAAATCGATCAAATTCAATAGATAAGTCATGATAATTTGAGGTGTTAAAATAAAATGGCTAGTTATTAATGGAATTATAAATTTTTAAACATTGCAACTAAGCCTTCAGTTAAAGAAATAACCAGTCCAGCAAAAGACCAACTCTTCATAGCTCTTTTTTACAATGTCCACATAAGCAAAAAAAAACCCCAAAACAACAACAAAAATAAAAAACCAATAAACAACCAACCAAACAAACAAAAAACCAACTACAATGACAAACAGCCTAACAACAAGATAAAATTAAAGTAAGTGCAAGTACTTGTTCCCAGTAAAGAACTGATGCTCAAAGCATGATGAGAGAATGATGGCATAACTCCCCTGTGAAGAGCAGGATGCTTTTACTGAGCTTCTCATGGCACTTTTGAGCAAGTCTGCATATTCTAAACCACACAACTCTTACAAGGAGATCTGACTGAGAACCAATCATACCAACTTGTCTAATATTGGAATGAAGAGAAACCCTTGAAGGGAATAACAAAAGGAACTATGTACATCACTTCAGTTTTACAGAGGAGTTTCCCACTAAATATTGCCCATTAGCTCTTTCTAGGAACAATTAGTAGATTAAAAATTCTTGCCCTAAAATGAAAGAAAAAGAGTGTTTGTGATCCCAGATCACTGGGCTCCTCCTGACATCAAGCACAAATATCCTGGCAAGAACCTGTGGGGCTCTGATCTTTGCATGCCCTGACACTCTCACTGTCAAGTTCAGCAGAGCAGAGTGTGGCATCCCTGCAGCTGTGGGTGACTGCACTGCTGGATCTCATTGTGCAGCATGCACAGCACAGCTGCAACCCTAATAGAGGACAATATCCCCCATTCTGTGACCACTGTGTTGCAGTTACTTTTCCAGAACTCTCAGGAGCCTCCTTACCCACACATTTTGGTTGCTTCTCTCAGGGGAAGTTAACTAGTCCAGGGGGTGTCTGAATCTCAGCCTCAAGGAACCAGGGATGTCAGCTCAGCAATGCTCAGAATTTCATTGCCACTCAGAAGCAGCAATCTGACAACTCTCCCACAGAAGAAAGGAGTAGAGGCCTGCAACAGAACTTACACATTCTAGCATCCTCTTTCCCTTCCTGTTACATACACAAAAAACCCACCAAACAAAAGAACACACTCCCTTCCCTTAAAAAAAAAAACAACAACAAACAAACAAACAAAAAAAAAAAAAAAAAAAAAAAAAAAAAAACCACAAAAAAAACTGAGAACTCTTTCCCACCCCAGTGTAATCCATTCTTCTTAATAGATCCTTTCCTTTGGTGTAAATTTCCACCTCCCACTCCCAAACTGAGCAGGATTTAAGGACACCTGACTTCAGGAATTGGAACCAACCTGGAAACTCCCAGACATAGCTCCTCTGCCTCAGTCTGTCTGGGATTTATTCTGTGTTACTTCCTTATTCCAACACTGCAGTTAATTAGGACAAGCACTCATGTAAACCCCAGAGTAATACAAGTATTATTGCAATGGAGATAAACAAAAGAATCAGCTCAACGTGCATGAGAGGTCAATGGAAGCCACAGGTATCAGGCTGCAAACAACTACCACACAAGGACAGAGAACTGGGGAGGTGACTCTGGTCAACAGGACACTGAGAAATGTACTGCCAACTTCTCTGCATGCCCAAAAAGTGGATCTCATAGGACCAGGAACCAGAGGTCCAGTTCCAAATAAAGTCAAATTAGGAGTGTTGACACTCAGGGCTTCACCTTAAATAAAGGAAGAACTCAGTTAAAAATATTACTTGAGGACTATCATAAGTGAAACAACATGCTATGCTGCTAAGATAAAACTGTCCAGAAATCAAGACTTTTCAGGTGACATGGAACAGAAGTCACCCATTTTGCAATCTAGGTGGAAAATTACTTTTGGAAAAATCACATAGGAACAGGCACTCTCAGGTCTGAGTGGAATCCAATTTCTTGGTGACCCTTATAGTTTAATACAGGTCAGCCAAAACCTACCAGACAACTTCTCCTTGGGGTTATCATGATAACCTTTTAAATAGCAATGATGGACACCCATTACGGGAAGGAAATACCAACATAACAACCATGACATTACATTGACACTTGCCTTGGTCAAACTATTTTCACTCCCCGAAGAAAATAGTTTTCCTTCTCTTTTGTACTGAACCAAGGAGAATGTCTCTCAAAGTCGATGCAAAGAAAAGGCATGGTACCTTTACAATTTAAAAACAAATTATAAAAAAAAAATCCACTGGTTATTACATTATTTGTCCACTTGGAATTTAGAAGGATTACGTGCACATTATCACCCACATTATTGTATCAATGTTACTTCCCACTCCTTGTTTATGCCAAGGACTTCCAAAACACATAGAATAAATTTTGGAGAAAAGCAGAAACCAAGAGGAATAAAGTTATCTGCATATCCATATAACTAAAAAACGAGCATTTGAAACTATCACTACCAATATGATGCAACAACCTTGTGTGTGTAATGAAGCTTGAGATGTTGATAAAGGTCATATGGTGAGACTGTAATGAAGATTCATCTACTTTAGTCAGATTTTCTCTGGCTTTACCTTTAATGGCATCTCATTATTCCCACTGGCAGAGGTAGTCATGTTTGTACACAAACTAATTAATGAGGAACTCTACCAAGACTTTCAGAGCAAAAACAATCATGCATGCTGACAGTTACTAATAGCAGGTGGGAATTCTCAGTCATGAAGGATGAGGACTATTCATAGCATTTAACTGTAGGCTACTCACTTCATGGGGAGAAACTATAATTAAACCATTTTACAGATCATAAGAAAGGTAAGACATGAGGCATATTGAAATTTTTGATTTACAGGTTATAAAAAGTTTCTATCTTTCCAGGGAGATTTCTTTTTTCCTCAAAAAAATGCATTAACAGATGTCTATCTATCTAGTTCACTTGCTCACTCCTTGCCCTTTTTCCCCTGTTCTTCACCACTGTCAGAAAATACATTCTGTAAACATTCAATATGCTTTTAGGACCCAATAGTCTCAGAAAAAAACCTACATTCACTTTAGTAAACAAGTATTTTCAGAGAAAACATAACCCCCACAACATTTTAAAGAAAAACACAGTGGTCTTTGGAAGGTTTTAAGATTAGGGTTACAGGAATGAGTCAAAATTCTATGTAATATTAAGGCTGATAACCCCAAATTAACCTATCAGAATGGACAAAAATACTTCAGTAGTAATGTTATTTTTTTTTTCTTGTAATACAGTCATATTTTAAATACAAATTATTCTAATTTATTCTTCCTACACCAAAGAAAGCAACACAGCTAATAATATAATACACTTTGCATGAGCTATGTAATAAATTATAAATAATTAGATGACCGAGATGCTATCTACTGATACTATTTTAATAGCAGGTGTTTATTAATCTTAGAATTCCATTCAGTAAAAATTAGTTTTTCATTTACAGATCTAAGGATTGCTTTCAAGTTTTCAAGTGAGCTGCATTGATGTTACTTTGTTTCCAAACAGGGCATTTAGAACAGTCACATATGAAAGGAAGAAGCCTTCTTAAACAACAGTAAATCTGCATTGCCTGAAAGTGCAACAGCTCTATAAACTCTTTTTATTTTTTTTTCTTTTTATTTTAAATAAAATCCTAGCAGAAATTACTGAAGGAGCTCACAATTTGATTGCAGCCTCTGTAAGTGATGACTGCCTTTGCAATTAGGCATAAAGACAGATTGCTCCTTCTCATAAAGCCCTTGTTCCACACAACATAACTAATTAGTCCACTACACAGGTCTATCCAAGCACTAGAAAGAACAGTGTAATAAAGACTAATAAACAGGAAAGGAAACAAGCTTGTGCATTTTAGCAAACACCGGTAATAATGGGACATAAATCACTATACCTGCTCTTAGAACAAAGACCAAAACCCTTATAAACTAGGTGGCTTACAAAATTCTGTCAATTAGAGACATCTTTCATCTTTATTTCTTGAGAAAGTTTAAGTTGATTTCGTTTTATTTAATACAAAATCAGAAACCAGCACCTGAGGTTTGCTTGTGCCATAGGCTGACATCAACATAACCACAAAACAGAATTCCAAACATAGACTGCATTGCTACCCAAGAAAGAAAAATGCTATCACTTTAGCATCTGGTATAGCATAAAGGCATTATACTGCAATTAGGTAGACTAAGGAGCAGCTGATAAGGAAACTAAAAGTAAAAGATGAAGACCTCAGTCACAGATTTCTTTCAAAACACGTTTCTTACAAAAACGTTTGCATTTTGCTCTGCTCTGGATACTGATGTGGATTATGCACCCAAGGTCCAACATAAAACACATTAACGATGTCTGACCCTGCACATAAAGATTTACTACACACCTCCTCATGCTCAGTCCTCTGTTATATAAACTCTGATGAAATTTAGATTTGCTACCTGTGCAAAGTGGCCATAGTAGGCAACCATGGAATTTGAAAAAGTAATTCATAACTATTTCTCCACTTTTCAACAGCTCTAAAAACTTTCCTTAAAAATTGTCATTAATGCAAATGTCATTGACTTGTTTAAAAATAAACAAGCAAACAAACCAAATAACAATCATAAGAATCACTGTTATAAGAAGATTTAGTCAGGAATATTGAAATTTAATTTTCTGTGATTTTTCTATCATAATTTTCATCATTCAGTCCAGGAATAGATGTGATTCCCAAAAAGACAGTACTTTTTCTAAGAATGTGCGTTCATAAAAGAAAAAAAGCAAAACAAAAACCAAGTGTCATTTAAAGAGTCCTGTGCAATGTTTAAGTCTCAATATAAGCACTGTAGGTAGAGCTACTGAACAGCTGACTCTGGCAGGGACCTCCCAAAGTCCAAGTTCCATCACTACAGGAGGGTCAGGAAGGGCAAGTTTTCAATGCTGTGTTCAATTGGGTTTTGACCATTTCCAACTGCGGCGATCCCACAGTGCCTCTGTACACCCCATTCTGGTGACCAACAGCTCATGACAAGTTTTTTATACCAGACCTGAATTTTCCTCTTTCCAATGCAGATCCTTTGCCTCTTGTCCTATTGCTGTGCACCTCTGAGAAACCTCCCTTTTCTCTTCAAACCTCTGGCAAGATAGTTGTAAATGGTAATCCTCATGTTTATTCCTAAGGGTGAGTAAACCCAGACCCTCCAGGCCATGCCCTCCAGTGCCCAAGGCAGCCCTGCTCTGGACTTACTCCAGTACATCTGTGTCTAAGGGGGAACCCAAAACTAGAGACTTCATCCTTGGGGCATCTCAGAGCTGATTTGAGAGAAGGCATTAATTTCTGATGGTGTGCTGTGTATCCATGTTCATAAAACAATTCTGCCACACTACTAAAACTAAATTTTATCCATTCTTCTTCTCAACTCTGTCAATAAATTCTTTTTATAATTTTCAAAAAAAAGCAATGGAAAAATATCATTTATAGCCAAAAAATATTATGCCCTTTTTTAAAGTACTCCTAACTGCTTCTGTAAAATACATCTAATGATTTGCCAGCTCTCACTTCAGATCACCAGAACATTTACTGTGTTGTTAAAGGTAGATAAAACTTTCTACTTATGAAGGATTAGTATTGCCAAGTATTTTAATAATTCAAATGATCTCAAGAGGACATTTACCACAAATGGCATTTCTCTCCCTGTCTCAATTGTGTAAATTCATTTGAAAGAGAAAACAAGCTGGAAATCTAGACAACTTAAGTTATTTGACCCTGAAGAACTTGCTCAGAATTTCACAAAATTATATTTCAAGTTACATTGCTTCAGTACAAAATGTTACAAAATTTTGCCATCTGATCTTCATAAATAGTTAGAATTAAAATGTAAAAGGACTGTATTGTCACTCTACTGCAAACATACCCCACAGCAATCTCAATGACATCTTTGAGAACACTGTTCCTTGAATCTCCTTTCATCACAGACCTCTGATGACACTCATAGATCTAAGTGCAATGCAGCACACTAACAAGGTTTGAATTAAGTATGCAGCAAAGCTCTCTAAGATTGTGGAAATTTCATCAAGATGATAAAATATGACTCCACTAAGCTAGGGAACTTACTTCTCAGAAAAATCAACCCTGTAGGCAAAGGAAAAGCCACAAGAAATAAAGTAACTAGATATGGCTTCAAAGTCTTCAATGCTCTGAGAGCTGAGCAAGCTGACTCAAAAGATTCTCAGAATTACAGCCAAGATTTAGTTTCCCCTTTCAGAAGGTGAAGGATAAAGTAAATTATTTTCTCCCCCTACTAATACAAAATTTAATTTTGTTCCTGGAGAATATGAGAGAATCATCAAGCTTTGTGGGCAACAGCGGAAAAGTTGGGAGTACTCAGATGACCCCCAAGGAACTTCTGGGAAGTTCTTTGTCTGCCACAGCCACTCTCACCCCTCCAGCTGAATTGTGCCAGACAGCAAAGACCTGTCCCAAACCACAGACTGGAGGAATGCAGGCAGCTGTAACTAGCAATGCAATGGAGGAGCACCCTCAGACATCACTGCCCAGTCAGTGCAGACCCCTGTTGAGGAAAGGGACAGGGGGAGGACAGGGAAGAGAGGAAAAAGCTCAGCCACTAACATGATGATCCAATTTACAACTGTTCAGAGCAGCTGCCAGAGCCTGCCTCAGACCTGGGCTGAAGAAAATGTCAGGAGAGATCACAGTGTGATTAGGGGTACCAGACTAAACCGGGAATTAATCAGATTTACATTTTTGTTTAAAGCTTTGAATCTAGAAGAGCCAGTGAATACACAATATGTTGTGCATAGGCAAATGGTAAAAAAAAGTATCTGAATTATCTGAATAATGCAAAAAGACAGAAATTCTAACCATGGATACAAGTCACTCGTGATCAGGGCCAAGGGGCTGTATTCTGCCTCCACTAATTACTGATACTCCTCTCTAGAGGCAACACTTCATCAAGCAAACACAGACCCTCTTCCTGAAAAACGTGAGCAACTTCATTCTTACAACACAATTAATTCTACCAAGGAGCATTTTACTTCATTTCTGAATATCTTTGGACACCTCCAGATTAAGCGGGGGGGGGGGGGGGGCGGGGAAAACTCAAACAGTCATGGGCTTTTCTCTCTTCACTGATGTAAAGATCTTTTCCTGTTAGTCTGTTTCAGACCAGAAGCATGTATAAAAAAAGTTAAACAAAACTAGCTGATATTATAAATGCAGCGATTAACCCTGAAACCTGCCTCTAAACATAGTATCCTGTGACCTAGTACTACCTTGTCAGAACAAAATCCTGAATGAACAGAGAGGCTTAATGTTTGTGTACTCAAAAACAACAGGTTTTTCCAGATCTGGCAAAAAAAAAAAAAAAAAAAAAAAAAAAGAGACTTTTTAGAAAAATTAATAGCATATTTTAGACTGTATCTTGGAATACAGTCTCTCCTTGAAGTACAAGAGATCTTCCAACAGATGTGGCTCCTAGCACTGGAAAAAAAATAAACACCTCAAACCCATGACATTAATATACCACAGTGATGCAAAGTCTACAAGAAGTGTTTTAAAGGAAAAGAAAATCTTTACTTAAGGGCATACAAGACAAAGGTTATCAAAAAGTAATGATCAAATTGGAAAAAAAAAAAGGCTTCATAAAAATTCTCATTAAGCAAATAAATGAATCTTAATATGAAATAAATGCTTGGGCTAGTCAGCAGCAGATTCACAACCAAGTTGTCTTGTTACCACCCTAGCAATTGATATACTCATTTTACCTATTACAGTCAGGCTTTCATAGTCCATTCTATCCTTATCAGTTCACCTGAAGCAGGATTTTGAGAAGCTATTCTTTTTCAAATTGTATGTTGTATTATTCATAATGTTTTCATTCCCACTAGCACTTGATGTCTCCTGATCTACACAGCACAAAACAAGCAGAAAGAATAGCCTCTGCCTGAAGTGTTTATATTTTAAATACTGCATAAAACAGAATTTGCACCTTTATTCACTACAATGGTACAAAACTGGCATGATGGTAAATTGCCTGAACATGGTTATCTCTGTCAAAAAAAGTTAGAGAAACTATTGGTTTAGCTTTGAGGTTTCTTGTTATTTTTGTGTTTTCTATAACATAGAGAAAGTTGAAAAAAAAATCAAACTCCAGTCATTAATTTTGATAATTTTATTGCACATTTTCCTCACGAATCTTGCTTACCCTCCCCTATACCATAACTTTCTCTGAAAAAGGCACAATACTCCACTGATTCTGTTAAGCTGGTTAAGTTGTATCTGCAAGAAATAAAAGATTGCAGAAAGTGTCTTTATTTCCCTTGGCTAAAACTAAAGTCATTATTCATTATCAGCATCACTCTATATTCCCCTAAATATATATATACATAAAGTACACTTCTTTTTTAAAATGGAAGTGAATTTCTTAAATATGTTTCTGTGTATATAAAAAATTTCAAGAGGAAGCAAATAAAACAAGTGCTGAAATATATCCTTGACTTTCTCTTACTTTTCAATTACAGTTTGACCTTTCCATCACAATCTTGGAGAAGCCAGTTCAGCAGTGATACAATAGCCTTTCACCCAAGCTCTGCACAGACTGTGCTTGTCTTTATGACATGACTATCTATACTGATGTTTTCTAACATGCCATATAATCTTTTCTTCAAATTTTCTCCTTGGAATGGACATACTACTCTTTACATGAAGTTTAGACTTCAAAACACACAATATTTTCTCCTGAAACTCTGCTTGCATCTCTCATCACTATATTTAGCTGTTAAACCAGAGTAAAAGACATCTTGGAATGCTTACAGCAAATTCCCTTTCATTTGGTAGGAACAGTTATTCCTGTGATTCAAAGGGATACTCTCCATCTGCCACAAAATAAGTGGTGGTTGAACACACCAAGTGCCCTAAAAATTCAAGGCTTAGTTGTGAGCAAAGCTGAACAGTGCATTTGAGAATTATAAATTTATGATAATTTAAAGACTAACTGCTTAGGATTGGCTTTATAAAACTAAAGTAATATAGATTTTTTTTTTTTTTTGTCCTTTTAAATTACCTCTCAAGGCTATCTTGATTTAAGATGTACTTCAGGTAGGAAAGACTGTTCCTACAGGCTAACAAGTCCTAAACTAGGAACCTTTTACACAGACAACAGTGGCCAATGCACTGTACAAGAGTTAGCCCAGACAACACTTGGAGCATGTGCTTGACTTTCTGCTTGGTGAATTTTCACATGGAAATAAAATAAACCAAATGATGCTGCTACTCTAAAAAAATAAATAAAATCCACAACTCAGGCTGACAAATGGCATAAGACCAGGGCAGCCTGATAAATAGAAGGTAAATAAAAAATAACATTACAAAAGATACAAACCTACAACATATATTCAAATACTTTTAGATATTTCATGCAGTTCTGGCTTTCTGTAGATTCTCCCAACTGACCCTTCCATGCACACAGCACACCATCAACTGTAGAATTTCTTATGATGAGTTCTCAATACTTTAAATGCTCTCTACAAAGTATGGTTCATTTTCCACAGAGCTAAGGAGTTGCATGTGAAAATAAGGGCTGATTGGTATTTTCTGTAACTACTTACGCAAGTGAGTTTCAATCAGATGGAAACACCTTAAATTTATTCATACAAATATACTAATAAATATATGGGGACTTCTCACTTTCCCAGTTCAATTATTCAAGTTAAGAAGCTAATCTACTAATGCACCTGCAGTTCAGGAAACAAGATATCAATGCTGATTTCTTGCTTGGACTTGCTGGCTGAAAGAGCTTATTGCTCTCTATTGCCTGATATTTGAGCCTAGTAAGTCTATCCAGGTAATATCATCAGGCTACATAGCACAGTAATAGTTAAGCAAAGCAAATATTCCCCCAGGCATATTTCTATATTTCCTTTTTTTTTAACTTCTTGAAACCTTTGAATACAATTTGCATTCAAAAATCAATAAGCAATTACTTTTTATTTGAAAAACAAAGTCTTTATGCATTCTTAGTTTAAAAGGAACCAAGAGCCCAAAGTCCATCCAACTACATGGAAAAATTATCTTTTTTTTTTAATATCTAATTTCCCTTTTGGATGTTTATAACTGGTTGCATACTCAGTGTTCTAAAAGGAGAACAAACAACCCAGCTAATGGCAGCTACGGAAATATTCACATGGGAAAAATACTTCCCATGCAGCCAAAAAAGAAAAGTAAAAACCAATCCATAACTCCTTAAGTCCATTTCACTGTTGTTGAATAAATAGTGCCTAGTTTTCTGTTGCTTTTGCTGAGATGCCAGGCAGCCACACTACCTTTGATCTATTTCTGTTCAAGTTACATAGAGAAGTGTCTGAAACAATGATAATGTGCCCTGTTGATGCAGGAACAGTAGTAGATTATATAGCAAGATATATCTTATTGGCTAAAAATAGAGGTTGTGCAGACAGGATGTCCTGAAGAGTAGCACAGAGCATGGGATTCTCTCACTGTTAAAAGCTGAATGATTTTTATGGTATTTATAAGCCCCTGATTCAATTTGCTGTTTGCTCATTTGATAAATCACCCCTTATAAAAAAAAATCTATATGGAAGAACAATAAACATGTTATTTCATGCTACAAAAAAGCAAGATTTTGTTTTGAAATACAAGCAGTCTCATGGACAGAAAATATTTGTTCTTTTACGAGCTATTTTTCAAAGCTCTTAAGAGGTTACAGTCAAATCTTAGAGGAAAAGGACACACACTCACCTACCTGATGAGATTGTGTTTGCCTACTCAGATTTCTCTAATGTATCATGATCAATGAATAAGAGGATCAACTTAATTGTCCTAACTGCATATTTTATGAACTGTGACAAGTTTGTTATAACTCATTTGCTCTAAACTTTTCTTCTGAGATTGTGAAAGTACCAAGAGATAAACTCAGCAATGTCAACAAGCTCAGTGGCACAGTTCAAGCTGTGAAGGTTCAATAAATAGGTCTGTAAACATTGCAAATCAACAAAGCTTTTGATGAAATGTCAAGCAAGACAGAGCTTAGCTATATTCAGCTCAGCTTGAACTCATAAACCATTAACTGGCCTCTGTAGTTTCCACAGAAATGTGCGTTATGGATAAAGAATAAATATTGAAATAGAAATTAAAACAAAATATTTTCTTTAAGAGACAAGATTAATTAAAGCTATTTAATCATCATAAATGATATTTTAATCACCCCAATAAAGACAGATTTAGAAAAACAGAAAATATGAAAATGCTACACATTCTTACAATGGAGCAACCATTATTTCATGCCTTCAAGTAAGGAAAGGATGTAAAACAAAAATAGAAAACAAAATTAATTTTGAAATACCCTGAAGATATTTCAACTTTAAACCATTGCAAAAATCTGGTTTTTCCTGCATGAAACAAAGAATATTTTTTGCTTCAGAGAAAATACATATTTTGCCCTTCAATTTTAGGACGAAGAATAGAATAAAATTTGTTACAATGCATCAAGGTACCTATTTATAACAGAAAACAGAATTAATTTTTTCACTCAAGTGGAGCACTGTATTAAATATATACAGCCAAGTATTCTCTCAAGATCTATTTCCAAGAGTCTTGAAAGTTATGAAGTTACTTTAGCTCTTTTTGAGTAGCAATCCTCTGTAGACGTCCATGTAATTATCCTAGACTGAATGCAAGGTTGTTTCTGCCCGATGGCCCAGTTTCCAAGCTATTTCTATATCATCAGTTGAGTAATTCATTTGACCATGTCCAAATTTGTTTGCAGTAAACTTTGTCTACTGTCTTCATAATGAAAAGTTCATTTAGCAAAACCATCAAATCCTCTTTGATGAGCTAACATCTATTACCCATAACTATGCCAGCCCTCTGGTATTGTCATTGAACACATTGCACTTTTCCCTCCCACCGGCGGGAGGGGAAAAAAAAAAAAAAAAAAATCTGTTTAACCTAACCAGAGACTTACTACGTACAAAAGTTTGTTTGTTTCCCTTTCTTTACTAACACCCTGTTGATACTCTCCAGCCAGGTTTGGACGATTTATAAATAAAAGTTATGCAAGGCACGGGTATGTGGCAGAAGGGAGCGGATGCTCCGATGGGGCCGGGGTCAGTCGCCTCCCACGAGCCCCGCTTGCCCGTGGCTTCGCAGCCTCACAGGAACTTCCCCGAGCCCCCCAGCGCAGCGGCAGCGCCCGCAGCCCCAGGATCCCGGGAGGCAGCCGGCTGACCTAAATGCCGTCTTTAGGGCTGCGTTCCTGCTGCTTTTCACTCTCTGAATACTCCTTGTATTCATTTACAGCCGGTACTCACCCGAGGCATCCCCAAGCATTGCCGGCACTGCGGTGTCTTGCTACCTTCGTGGGGAAGCGGTCAGTGGATTTCCCCGAGGGTACTTCTCTCTAACACATTCTCCAAAGTAGGAGAAACCTGGAGGGAGACTCATTGCCAGGTGCAGGTAAGGCACACCCGCAATCACCCTCCAGATTCTCAGGCACAAAAAGAGCACCCCCTTCTCAGAAGCCGACGGGAGAATTGCAGCCAATTTTGTTTTCTTAAACAGCAGCGAGGTACTCTCCCAAGGTACACAGGCAGCGAGTGCTGCGCTCCCTCCCTCCTCGCTGAAATGGTTTCTCCCTCCACAGGCTCAATCTACCTGATTATGTTCTTTCCTAATCAGTAATCTTAGTTTCCCCAGCAGTAGCGGCCCTCCTCGTCCACCCAGGATTTCTGGAGGGCGAGCTGCAGAAGCAGGGCAGCAGCACTGGGGACACAGGGCAAGGTAGCAACATTTTGGAAGCACTTGTGTTTCTGTCTGCTTTTTGTTTGAACACTGGAGTACAGCCTTCGCCTGTCTGAGACAGAGATTATGCTTCCTGCTTTTACAATCCTATTCAAATAAGCTTAAAATCCCTAAGAAAAAAAAGGCTACCTACTTCATCAAGCAGGAACTGCTTTTCAGAGCAGTCTTTTTTTTTTTTTTTTTTTTTTTGTGCATCCTTTCCCTAAAACTAGCTTGTATCTCTTTAAAATGTAACAGTATATATGCACCTGCAGTATATTCTTCCTTATCTCTAGTCAAGAAATAAAGTAGAAAAGGTATGATTTCCTTCCCCTCATGTTTCTTCTTCTGTAAACTAAAATACAGGAAAGATAAATACAACACATTATCACAATCAGCTTCAACATAGTGTCTTTCAACAAGCATGCTTGCTATAAGCCTGAAAAGGTACTTTGGGTTTTGTTTGTTTGTTGATTTTTTTATTTTTTTTTAAATAAGTACAGAGGATGGTACAGACAAAAAGAATCTTCCTCTTTTTGTCCTGATTATTCCAGTTAACCTGATTATTGTGTTATTAACTGTTATTCTCCTGTAAATCTCTTCTAATCCCAGTTTAGAGACTATATCAGAATTAATTAAAAGTTTCCTTTAGTAGTTAACAGGATAGTCTAAAAACATTTGCGGAGAGAAAGCAATGGGCAAAGCATGGATCAAGGGACAATTTACACCAGAATTTTAAGTGGGCTGTAGAGCACAGTTAGGCTGTAGTCTGTCAGACACAGTCACATAAAAGCATGACAGCAAAGAGGCAGGAGATGTGCAGACAGGAAATGAGTAGGACCACTCCATCCCAGGACAGTGTGGTATCAATTTAAACACTGTGAATATCCCTAAAGTCTGGTGATTTAATAGCTAAGCAAAACTGTCTTTTGTAGGCAGTGTAAGTAGAGTTATGATATAGTTTGGAATCTGTATTCAAAGAAATAATATGAATTAGTATTCCTTTGACATCAGACCCAATTTAAAACAAATTATCACAAACTATACAGCAGTCTCCTAACAAAAGCTAAAGCTTCGAATTTGCCATCCAAAGAGAGAGCATCTCTTCATTCACTGTAACAATCCATTCAACTGAAACTTAAGGTCATTTCATGTCCTATTCAGGGCTGTACACTGAATCAAGACTTATAATCTATGACAACAGACTCGAAGGTTACTTGAAAGTAATTTTCAGTTAAACTTGTTAGATTAAACAACTAGAACTACTGAGTTGATTATGGGACGACAACAGCTAAAACTTATTAATTGACTGCACAAGATAATAGAGCATCTAAACATGTTCTCGATGCCTACAACAGTGCTGAGCACACCAGAATATGGAGGTGGCACACTTCTGGAAGACTCAGAAATGCTATTTCAAGCCTCCTTTTTGAGCAAAATAGGTCACGTGTTTTCTTTCCCTTTCTCCTGTTATTCAAACAAAATTCAGCAGAAACTGTGCATGACTGAACATGTATATGATAGCAAGCACTACTGTAACACAGTGAAGTTTATAAGGAAGTAGAAATAGGGGTGCTATAACCATTTCCACAGTATATTTATTTATTCATTGTAATTCTGATAACAGGGAAGCCTCTGTTGCAATCATGTCTTGGAGAAATGGGTAGTCTAGAAAGACAGGACCACAATGTCTGTTCTCAAGACCTTAAAAACTTTGACAAACGTACAATAAGCATGAAAAGCAACCAAGAAATAAAAGAGAGTAAAAAACCCAACAAACACACTCAGCTACATAAATTAATAAGTAACAACAAAATAACGGTTAGAGAGCATAGAGAAGTTTAGAATGAGCCAGAGAACATTGCTTGATTTCCTAATTGTATTACATCACTCTGCAGTAGGACAGGCCTCATGTAGCAAAGATTTTGTCAAAATACCAATTCAATAGAAGCATTTATTTTTCATCTTTTATGTTTGTTTGGCATTTATCAAAATAATTTCTGCTCTTTTTTTTTCCCCCAAGCTCCACAGGAGGGGTATTATTGGGTGATGTGAGCAAAAAAACCCCTAAATGTCCAAACACCACTGCTTAGGTATGCTTAAACCTAAACAAAATTATTGCTATTCAAAATTTGAGTGCTTTCTGTGAAAGGAGGCAATTTATTTTTAAAGACTGTTTACAGATTGTAACTCTACCTGGACTAATGGCAAGAAAGTCCACAACTTTCTTTTTAATCACATCCAAAAGGAGTGTAAAACTACTCTGTCACACACAATCCATCATGTCATGCGTGAAATGTTCCTCACCTGGTGAGACAAAAGTCTAAAATCATACACCACAGCTTAGCTGCGCGATATAGCGCTCCTAAAATCACAGAATGTTCTGAGTTGCAAGGGACCCTCAAGATTCATTAAGTCTGACTCCTGGCCCTGCACAGAACAGCCCAAGAGTCACACCCTGTGCCTGAGAGCATTGTCCCAATGCTTTTTGAGCCCTCTCAGGCTGGTGCTGTGAGCACTGCCCTGGGGAGCTGTTCCAGTGCCCAACCACCCTTTGGGGAAGCAACTTCTCCTGATATCCGACCTTAACTTCCCCTGACACAGTTCCAGGCCATTCCCTTGATCCTGTCACTGTCACCCCAGAGCAGAGATCAGTGCCTGCCCTTTGTCTTCCCCTCACAAGGAAGTTGTGGCTGCAGTGATGTCTCCCCTCAGTCTCCTCCAGGCTGAACAAACCCAGTGCCCTCAGCCCCTCCTCACTTGGCTTCACCTCCAGACCCTTCACCATCCTCACGGCCTCCTTTGGGTGTTCATTAACAGCTTAATGTGTTTTTTATACCCCAAACTGCCCCAGCACTGGAGGTGAGGCTGCCCCAGCCCAGAGCAGAGCAGGACAATCCCTCCCTTGCCCTTCTGGCCATGCTGGGCCTGGTGCCCCCAGGACACGCTTGGCCCTCCTGGCTGCCAGGGCCCTGCTGGCTCAGATTCAGTTTCCATCACCAGGACCCCCAGGGGCCTTTCCCTGCTGCTGCTTTCAGCCTCTCATTGCCCAGTCTGTCTGTACATCCCGGGCTGCCCCATCCCAGGTGCAGAACCCAGCACTTTCCCTTGTTGAATTTCCGACGGTCGGTGACTGCCCAGGCCTCTCATTTGTCGAGGTCTCTCTGCAGGGCCTGCCTGCCCTCAGGGAGCCAACAGCTCCTCCCGGTTTTGTACCACTGCAAACCTGCTCAGGGTCCCTTCCAGTCCTGTGTTCCAGTCCTTTATGAAGATGTTGAAGAGCACAGGGCTGAGGGTGGAGCCCTGCAGAACCCCACTAGTGACAGGTCACTATGGAGAGTCATATCTTAGTGACACCAAGTCTCATTCTCCAACACCACCCTCCTTGGGGACTGGAGAACAGTTCGGAGATCTCAAGGACCATACCTCCCAAATCCCTTCACCAGCTTCTCACCTTGCCCACCACAGTCTCTTCCTTCTTCCCACACTGCTGAAGCTTCTGTATCCACCACTACCAAAAGGCGTTGACATGGGGAAGGAGAGTTATATGGAGCAGCTGTGCTATATATCCACTTAGAAACCAGAAGCTGGGAATTCAGCCAATGAAAAGTAAATGAAATGTGGGTGGTTTGGTATCAGAGATAGTGTTTATCTTTGTTGGCCTAAATAATTTGGAACACAAGAGAGGTACTTCCATGTTTTTGAAAGACCAAAAAAACCCCCAAGTTTATACACAGAGTATGAGCAGTACTTACAAACTGCTTGTTGAGAAGGAGCCTTCTATGAGGAAACCTGCTATTCTCTTCTGCAGCTGAGAGCTGTTACTACTGAATGAGCTTTATGCAGAGAGATACATGTTTTCCTCACTGTAATGGTATTTGATAATCTGGGATTAGAAAAAGAATAGCTAGAGGGAAAAAATAACCAAAAATAAAACAAAAAAAAGAGAAAACCTAAAACAAAAAGGCTTTCAGAAAGAATAATTTGATAAAATGACAGGCAAACCCCTGATTTTTCTGAGTCAAAGGCAAAACTTCACTGGAAATTGATTTTGCTTCAAGATCTAAAGTCAACATCTGCTCTATTTAGTATCACATTATGGAGGGACATAGCTGTTCATTTGTGCTGGGCTTAAGAGGCCTTACAGAACATTCAGAGCATGTCCCTTTATTTTCCTATAAATGTAGACACATAAACTTATTCTGAATCATCCTATATTTTCTCACACTTTTGTATACTTTAGATATATATAGACAGAGTGTGTGTGTAGGTATACAGAATTTTAATGTATCCTTATATTTCAAGGTTTGGAGTGGGTGTGTATATATTTTTGACCCACAAATTTTTCGTCAACCTGCTCCCCCATTTTTATACTTCTGTCTCATCTTTTTTCTTGCCAGTATTACCAAGTGATAACAGCCTACCAAGCAATCACACAGCTTTTACAAGTATTTTCTTAAAAGTTACTAGTTATAATGATATTTTTACCTTTTTTCCAAAAAGGAAGGTATGAGAGGAGAAAGAGAAGATCATTACTTGCAGGCCTGAAAACACCTCAAATGAGGCAAAATATATCTCCTTACATCAAGTTGCTGTAATTTTTCCATTTTCAATTCCTTTATACATTCACAGCTTGGACTACCTGGTGATATTCTATGTAAGACTAACCCAAATGTGTCTATTCAGTCTAATGTCTTGAGATAGTAAAGGACTGCGTCATTAGATAAGGAAATCAAAGGTGTAAGTTTTGCCATACAGTTTTAATAAAGCAGAAGAAAATAACCTATCTGTGGGAAAGGTTGTTATCTGTCCCGAGTTGGATGATGACAGGTGTTATGTGTCTGTGAGCCATTACTGCGCTGCCCACTGTAATCTGTCTGAAAAGCAATGTATACATATATGAGAAATAAAACTATGGAATCAGGGATGTTTCCCAGAGTAATATACCTAAAATTTAAGATGTTATAAAGATGTGTTAGATGCTAATCTCTTCCAAAATTACTTCATCATTAAAATTACATGCATTCTGACTCAGTTTCTTAGAATTATTCAAGGACTGCTGTTACTGTAGCAGTATGATGACTACTTGCTTGAATGAAGATAAAAAGCAGTTTCTGCCCTGGAAGACTATACATACAGAATTTAAACTGCACACATAGGCACTGAAGATATTACCAGATATAGTATAACGTACTGAAGCTTGTCCAATTTTCAGCCAGCATTGTGATAAAGTAAAAGAAACATTATTAAATCCTTATCTTCATGCAAAACCTCTCTCAAAGACCAAACAGACTTCCCAGGGTACTGAACTACCAAAGAAGTCAACCTTATCTACAGAAAACTGTCAGAAAATCTTGAGATCCAAATGCTGTTTGCTGGATGTAATGATTTCTGATAATTTTATAAATTGCAGTTTCACTGAGATTTTTAATCGCAATTTGCTTGAAAATGATGTTTCTGTGGAGTTTGGATAATGCCACAATTAGGCAAGCTACACAGTAAGAATTACACAAGGTATTCCAGCCACTGCTTTCTCTTGTGAGGCTTTTCTATTGCCACAGAGATACCCAGACTTCTGCAGGACAGTCCCTATTGTCACTCTCTTCTCCTTCACCTCATTTCCTTCCTTAACTTTTGGTCCAGTTACATTTATTTTTCCCTTTCAGCACTGAAGGGAAGCATCTGGGACAGCTTCCAAGTGAAGCCAACACCTCGGCCTGAGCACGCCTCGAGGAATCTGCGCCGCTCTGTCCTTCACACCGCCCACTGTCCACTGCAGCAGCAATCAGGAGCAGGGTTTTGAGTGCTCTCAGACTATGCCAGGATTTTATTTCAGCTGAATGGCTTTGGCATGGTAAGTGTTAAACCAGACCCTTCACAAAGATAGGCTTGTGCTGCAAAAATCCTTGGGAAGCCTTGATGACTGGACCTCCTTTTCCAGAACTCCTCTTGTGTCTTAGAAAAGAGAAACAAGCTGTAAATCCAGTGCAATTGAGTCAAGAAAAGCACATTAGTTACCCCATAAAATTCAGCATATAACTTTTTTTCTGTATGTCTTTGGAAATACAGAGCCCTTACTTTCCTTCTTGATTTTTGGTCTTGATTTCTTCTCCTGATCTTGTATCATCTGACTGAAAGTCCTGTTTATTTTATACTCCCATTGTATGGTGTGCTTTACCTTGATAAAAAATGATCATGTCTACAAGATAATTAGCTAACATTTATATTCAGTTTTTAGTCAAACTTACTTATTAAGAAGGAAAAAGATACTACAGTAACAGGAAATGATATTTGAATCCATATGTGTTTGCCTCAGTATATATTCTGGTTTTCTTTGACTAGTGCCATAACTGGTCCCACCACTGTGCCAAGAGTATAAAAAAGAAAAATGAAACTATAACCAAAACATAAAAAAAAAAAAAAAAAAAAGAAAAGAAAACCAAAAAAATCCCCAAAAACAAAATTACAGACACACAAAAAGTACTGAGTAGGACATCTCCAGAAGAACATAACTGATCTATTCTGGAGAACTTGTTTGGTTCTAAATCACAGTTTGTCTTGACCATTTTTTTCCAAGTTGTCTCTCTCAGGTATGAATCCCCAGACTGCTCATCTTGTGAAATCTTGTATGGTCAAATTTGCCGCAATAGTTCTAGTCTGCAGTAAACCAAAACCTTCTTAACATTTATCTTGCTGATAAGGTCTAATCCAGTAAAACTGACCATTAAGATCAGTGTAAATTTAATTGCTGTCTTGGACTTGCTGATAATTGCTTGAAATACCAATAAATATGAGGTTACCAACAGAATGAGTTATGGTGCTCAACACTGTCCCTATTATTGCTCTCCTCCCTTACTCCCAACCTTCAAAATGTCACAGGAATTACACAATAATTTGCTCAAGAGTGCTTGTCAGAGATCTGTTGTTTTGATCCCAATTAATTAAACATTCCTGAGTCTGCATGCAGAAAGAAAGTAGCAAATGTTCAGAATGATAACACAAACTGGCATAGCATCTAAGACACGACCTGAAAAATACACGAAACATTCATTACTTCAGTTGCAATTGCATAAAAAGTAATGCAGACACTGGACCTGAATCCACACTCAGAAGAGTTCATGAAAACAAAACCAGAACATGATCTGAATTATGAAGGGGTTTTTTTTCCCTTCTTGCTTTTGTTTTTGTTTCTGGTTTTAGATTTAGATTCTAAGTTTGTTTTGTTTGTTTTCTTTTCCTATCCAAAGGATGGGAGCAGTTATTTTTATACTGCAGAGGCTGAATCTTCAATACTGTGCTCAGTTTTGGGCCTCTCACTACAAGAAAGATATTGAGGCACTGGAGCCTGTCAAGAGTATGGCAATGGGACTGGGCAAGGGTCTGAAGCACATGTCTGACGAAGAGCAACTGAGGCTGTTTAGCCTGGAGGAAAGGAAGCTCAGGGGGTTGTGGTGAGGTGAGGATTAATCTTTTTCCCAGGCAACAAGTGACAGGACGAAACAGCATCAACCTGTGCCAGGGAGGACTTAGATTGGATGTTAGGAAAAATTTCTTCACAGAAGGGTTTGTAAAGCACTGGATTTGACTCTCCAGGGGAGTGGTAGCATCACCTTCCATGGAACTGTTCAGAAAATGTGTGGATATGGCATGAATGGAGATGGTTTAATGGTAAACGTGGTGGTGGTCCTAGTTTGAGAATCGGACTTGGCAATTTTGAAGATCTTTTCCAGCAATGATTACTTCCAATTTGTTGAATACTAATTATCTTTAAAAATAAATTAAATCTTTGGAATTTTGCACATGGTAATGAATTCTATCATTTTCACAATAATTGAGACTTTGATCCTATGCTGTGACCACTCTGGTTTATCTGGATCTCCTCAATAGCAAGACAAAGTTGGAAATGTGTCTTATTTTGACCATTTTTGATTGCTTACTATTTTATCCAGGCTAAGACACCATTAAGAGGAAATTACTATCTGAAAAGATCCTGGTTGAAAGAAATCAGTAATAATGGGCAGCCATCAATACAGCAAAAGAAATACATGATAATAGCAAGAGGAAGCTGGACTTGTTCAGAATGACAACTATACATTTTTAAGCGTGAACAATTCCAAAGAAATATTTCTGTTTCTGATGTTCTCTCCAGATCTTTAAGTCATGATCCTACCAATTCCTAAAAGAAAAGCTGTAAGTCAAAACTGTGTGTGCAGTACCAGAGCTAAAGGAAATGTTAGAGAAAAGTCAGTCTAATCTTAATGGTCCCTTTGAACTCCGAGGAATCGGCTCCATTGCAATTTTCACTTATCTTGGTTCTTATCTTTACTCCTCTGCATATACAATGAATTAACAGAATAGTTGTTACATAATTTCTAAATAGCCTGAGATTGATAGAGGTCCATTTAATCTTCGAGTTGAATTTTACTCTAATTAACGAAGTCTCACTTTTTATGGATATAAGTCTAGACTGAGAAGTAGCATTTTGGAGTTGATCAACTGGTGTAAGCACATTTGAAAATAAACAGATAGCCAAACCTTATAAACCTAAAACTTTGTTGCAAGACATTCTTTTTTATGGAGTTTTTCTAATAATACTGTAATTGTCAAAAGTATCTACTCTTGGATGAATCTTTATTAATGCTCTATGAAATGTGGTAATGTCTCACCAAATGTGACTGCTGAGATAACTTTTGCACATGCAGTACAATTAAGATACAGCAAAATAAACAAATAACAGAAGGAGCTTCAGTTTCATAGCCATTTTGAGCCTAAACTAGAATATATGTGTACATAATTGTACTCTTGGGATTTAAGACATGCCTAGAGCTGGCTTTTTGCTTGGTGGAGTTTTTTTGAAGAACTGTTAGTACTTCTCTCTCCAGCCCTACGGGCAGTTCTGCAAACCCTTAAGCAAGTAGAAAACAAACAGAGGTAAATATATGACAACTTGATAAATTGGTAATCATACACAAATATTTCAGAACTTCTTTTTTTTAGTGCTTTCATTGATCGAAAATAACAAGAATGTCTAAAAGTAAAGAGGGCAATCTTGCATTTTATTCTTTAAAAGCAAGATGGGATTGTAGCTGTGAATGGACATATAAATCTTCACTAGTAAGTAGGTCAAAAGGTGTGAAGAAAGTTTCGAATCACAACTGCTGCAATGCTGACAGACTGCTCCAACCAGCTCCTTGGGTTGAACTTTCTGCCTGGAAACTGCACTGAGAATTGATAAAACAGAGCTCTTTCTCTACTCTTCCTTTTGTTCTCTGCTTCTCCATTCCACTCTTGAGCAGCTCCTTTTTCACATGCTGGGGAGAGATGGCATTTGGCTGCCCATTACTGCCCACTCAGCAGACAGGTGCTGGGGAGAGGGGGAGTGACCTGGGAGCAGAGGGTGAGTCCATGGCCCTGCCAGCTGTGAACCATTCCATGTTTCCCTATTTCATGCCTGTGCTGTGCTGGGACAGGCAGGGTAGATATTGGTGACTTCAGGGGAACAGGGGAATGTTCTAATTCAGTGAAGACAGGAATTGATCAATTACTGCACTCATGCACTCACACACTTGTCTTCTTACCTAAATTATAACAGCATCAGAGCACCCAGGCAAACTAATGAATTGCATAATTGCACAGCTTCCCCTCATTAAAGAAATAGGATTTTTTTTGTTCCCTGTTACTGATTTCAGGATCCCTTGCCTTCCAACTTTTTCATGAACTGCAGGCTATCACTCTCCATAAAACAAAGGCCCAGCTCTGTACTTGTACTTTCTACACAGCGCTTGTGCTACACTTATGTTTAATGGCAAATGGAAGGGAGAATGTCATTTTAACTAGAAAACAACTTCCTCAAAAATCTCCAGGAATACCAAATGATGCCCTTTTAAGTAGATCAATGCTTAGTGTACTGTAGCTGTCAAAAATCCCACCCATTTCAAGACAGCTCTTACTGAAATAAATACACCATGCATTAAAGAATATTAGCATCTAAGAGCTTCGCTTTTCCCAAGAGCTATCAAGTATTGACCAGTGAAGAAAGTGACAAAAAAACAAGAAAAGAAAAAAAAAAAAGCAAGCACTTACAGCTCACTTTCTTCATCAAACAAAGGCATACATTACACAGGTTTTTTAAGTACCTTTGGCAGACTCTGAGCATTAATTGACTTTCAACAACTTCCCTTAAAGAACAAGACAGCAGGAAAACCTCCTCTTCCTCTCTGTATAACCTGACCGCTAAGTGCTAAAGAGAACAGATGGGTAGCATGTACATTTTCCTTGGAATTAAGACATTATCTTCCTAATTGATTTTTGCAAAACAACACTATGCAGAAATATCAAAATGAAAAGGTTTGGTTAGTTCAAACATAGTTTGCTTTCTCCTTGCAGGTAGAGGCAGGATCCCCTTGGAACTTGGAATTTGTCCTGTCCCTCAAGCCTTGTTGAAACAGTTGCACTTTGACAAATTTTGGTGTTGGTTTTTGTCATTTTTTTGGTTTTTTTTTCCCCACAAAGCACTTTCCTTGGGGTAATATTGCCATAGTGCCTCTTTTTTTAAATCAGAAAATCTCATCATCAATATTTTTTAAACAAAACTGACATTGTTGTCACTGTCTAGTGATTGAGGATGGTGACAACAGGGTTGAGTGTTTATAGATAAGAATCAGGAGAAGGCCACCAAGGCAGATGTCCTGGTGTGAGTCTGTTATAGACCACCCACATGGGATGAATAGGCAGATGAACTATACTACAAGCAGCTGAGAGAAGTCTCAGAATCTCTAACGTTTGTTCTCATGAGAGACTTAAATTTCCTATCCATCTGATGAAAATACAGAAATACAGAAGAGAGGAAGCAGTGAGGTATCAGTCAGCAGAACTGATACCTTAAAGAGAGCAGACTCTGGCTGTTTGGGAGCCTGGCTTAGGGTGCCTTGGAAGGCAGTCCTGGAGGGCAGGGAAGTCCTGGAAGGGCTGAAGAATGGAGTCACCTCCAGCTGCTGGATGGACACCAGTTGTCTCCTCTAGCTGAAAACCTCCGATTTCCTCAGCTGCTCCTCACTTGACTTACTCTCTAGAATTTTCACCAGCTTCATTGTCATTCTCTGGACATGATCCAGCAACTCAATGTCTTTCTTGAAGTCAGAGGCCCATAATAAAAATATCTGTATATTATCAGCTCTGTGTTCAGTACAAATCCAAACCACAGCCCCATAAAAGCCACTGTGAAGAAAATTGGCTTGACCCCAGCCAAAGCTAGAACAAGGTGTTGTCCAGCCTAAATGGTTTTGTGATTTGATTCACTGTTAAAAACCTGTGAAGCATTTTTTGGTTGCTTAATTTGTACCTTTCTAAACACTCTTAATATTTCAAATTTAATTATATTTGCTTGATATCCACTTGATTGGAGTCATACTAGGAGTGACTTACTGATCACTAGTATGACAAATATTCTAAGACTACACTTACTGATAAGAAACTTCTTATCAGCACTGTGTGAGTGATAAAAATAAAGATGGACAAGTTACTCTGTAACAGATTTACCTGCTTGAGACAGACACAAATGCAAAATCTTTAAACCCTTCACATCCTACCCACTGAGAGGAGAAAGAGAATAGCATTAACTATCCTCATAGGCTGCAGAGATGGGCGGAGAGAAACCCAATGAGGTTCAGCAGTAGGGTCCTACACCAAGTACCAGCACAGCTTGGGGACTGACCTTCTGGAGAGCAGCTCTGCAGAGAAGGACTGGGGAGCCTTGGTGGGTGACAAATTGACTGTGAGCTGCCAGTGTGTCCCTGCAGCCAGGAGAGCCAATGGGATCAGGGGGTGCACTGGGAAGAGTTTGGACAGCAGGTCAGGGAGGGGATCCTTTCCCTCTGCTCAGCCCTAGAGAGACCACACCTGGAATTCTGTGTCCAGGTCTGGGGTCCTTGGTACAGGAGAGACATGGAGCTATTGGAGATGGTCCAGCAGAGGCCACAAGGATCAGGAGGAGTCTGGAGCATCTCTGCTGTGAGGAGAGACTGTGGGAGCTGGGCATGTTCAGTCTGGGGAGGAGAAGACTGAGAGGGGATCTCATCAATGTGTGTAAATATCACAAGGGTGATGCCAAGAGGATGTGCCAGACTCTTCATAGTGGTCCAGTGATAGAACAAGGAGCAAAGGTCAAAAAATAACACCCAAACATGAGCACATGTTCTGCCTCAACCTGAGGAAGAACCTCTTTGTGTTGATGGTGGCAGAGCACTGGAACAGGCTGCCCAGGGAGGTGATGGGGTCTCCCTCTCAGGAGACATACCAAACTCACCGGGATGCCTTCCTGTGTCACCTGCTCTAGCTCACCCTTCCTTTAGAGGGGGGGTTGTAATGGGTGATCTCCAGAGATCCTTACAACTCAACAATTCTGTGATTCTGTGAACTCAGCTTGTCTATCTCTTCTGTATATCACAGCAATTGTAGCAAATGTGAGATTAAAGTTATACCTTAAAATATTACATTAAAGTGCATATCAGATGTGACACACACCTAAGAAAAGCCTGGATTTACAACAGCTGATTATATATCAGTTGCAGATACGGTACTATCTGAAGTTATTTCTCCACTTCATTTTTCTCATTGAATTAGTTAGTTGAATTGTTATATAGCCTTATTTAAAGGCTTTCAAATATATCGGTAGGAACAAAATGAATCATGAGTTTGTGAAAAGAAGATTGCCCTAGATTAACCCAATATCCTCCTCTGAGATGATAACTGAAATTCTAGACAAAGTGGAATGGATTTAGTCTTTCTGAATGTCAGCATTTGACAGTTCCTCCAGTACCAAAGTCCCATCTAACTGGAATTCACCAGCTGAAGGTAGCTACAAAAAAAGGCAAGTTTAATGGAAGTCAAGCCTGAGAAAAATACGCCAATAAAAATGGTTGCATTTATAGGCTCTTATACTTTCCACTAAAAAGTTTCAAACTTAGTTTTCAGGAAGTTTTCAGTGATGTAGGATCCATCTTCACTGTCATGCATTTTTATAACAGAAACATGAATTTTCTTCTGACAAAATTCCTTCTCCAATTCAAATTCTTTATTGCAAAATCCATTAATGCTTGTCATCAGCTTGTCAGCTGCTAAAAACCAAGCTTTTACAGCAATCAGTCAATGTCTTGAAAATCAATTATGGGTAATCTAAAAATATTTCAAATTAAATGTGTCATTATTACTTAGTCCAATTACTTCAATTGATTTTATGAAAGATTAAAAAGTTGCTAAAAAGTTGGATTCAATTTCATTTAACTTTTTTACATAAACAACTGTTTTTAAAAAATTTTGGGAAGGCAAAAGTGAACTTTTTCATCCTGCTGCCAATTTCATTAAGTAAAACCTTCATGTCCACGGGTGAGACACACACAGATGTGACACAAAGATATTCATTGCAGTCAAATAGACACATGAAGAGAGTAAGGAGATCACCAAAAGTTTAACTTAGATTTTTTTTCAATTTTTCACTTTGTTTATCCTTTCTAGAACATAACTGGGATAGCTGTATTATACCACAAATGTGGTTAACTAACAGCCAAAACTATGAGACCCTCTTTCAATAATCAGAGGTTTTTTTAGTGGTAACTGCTAAGTTTGCCTAGTTCTTTCAGATCCACCTGGAAATTAATCTATGCAATGGTTTTTTATTAGAAGTGAAATAAAAAGTAAACTTCCATGAAACCTTCACAAGTAACATTGATTCTGAAAGGCAGCTATGCAACTGCTTACATCAGTTATTTTACCTCTTGACCACAAAAGATTTGAAACTTTGTGTTTAAAAAAAGTGTTGAGGATGAACTCAGTTTAAAATATACCACCTATCTCCCAGCACAATAAATGATCATTCCATCTTTATCCAGGCACAACTTCCCTTGATGTTATGGGAAACACTTTGCAAAGGCTGCATGATCAGCTTCTTGCAGAGCAAAAATAAGAAAGGCTGTCTGCAGAGTGCTGTCAAACGTTTACCTATGCAAAACAAATCTGTTACATGTTCTATACCACTAAAATATATAAAGCTACACCTGCTTTCTCTTCCATTCTACAGCCAATAATTAATCATAAGGGGTTTTTCCTTTTTTTTCTCTCAGTCTTTCATTTTATTCCTTGAAATTTTACGTATTTCCTTTTAATTTGGTCCTTACTGCTAAAAAAATATATAGCAATTTATTACAACTATAACAAATAAGTAACATAAAATAATTCCTGAAGTTAGAATTTAAAACCACAAGGCTTACTTTTCCTTTTATATTCTAATATTTTTTTTTATTACTTTAATCAAAACCCGTTATTTTTCTTGCTACAGTAACAAAAACTAGCATTAGTTAATTACTGCATATGGTAGCAAGAATGAAATTCAGTAAAAATTGACAAAAGCTGGTGAAGCAATCAGTCCCCACACTGCTGAAGCCATTCTTCATCAAGACAGGCAGCATTCACTTTTTAAAGTAAAGATTTGTTTTAAAAAGTAAGCTACGAAGAAATTCCACATTACACTGACATCCTGGAGCTCTAAAACAGGAGGAATACAATTTTGTAAAAAGCTGGAGTTTGAAAGAACTAAATAATTAATAAACTGTGAAGTTCCTCCAGTTCCCTGCTTGGTCAGTCATCCAATCCAGCTGTAAAACCTAACACTCTGCAGTCAAATTAAGTTTTGGTGACAAGGTTTCCTATTTATAGAATAGAACTTATGCAGCTTGAGCTCTGGTTCAGAAATAAAATCTGTAAAAGAAGTTTAAAATGGCATTCAGTCTGGGCTTTAGCTCTAGAAAGCTCCACCAAGAGCTAACCTTTCCATGTGTGCCTCCACCTGTGGCACAGAGCTGTTCTCTACCAGAGGCAGCTGAGGCCAGGCCCACAGCTGATGCAAGTCAGCAAAACTCTTTCCTTTGGCTTAAACCAACTCAGGTGTGGATCAGTTATAGCCATTGCTAAAGGTCATGTTGTAATTTACAGATGACTGAAAGGATTACTTCTAATTAATTTTTTGATATCTCAGAATGCAGCATTTCCCCAGATGACAAATATCATAAAACTGGATTTATTTCAAAGCATACTGTATGCTTTTGCCCATTTGTCTTTCTCACGTTGACTTTCTCCTGTGATTTATTATATACTTCTTCCAAGACTAATTTTATGAAGAAAATGGCTAGATTTCTATTAAATGTCTGTCTATTTTCCCATTATACACTGGGCTTTTTTTTTTTTTTTTCATTTGGCAGAAATACATAAACATTAACTGCTAGTTTCAGCTAACTTTGGACTTTGGTATAAGGAAAATAAATTGCTTATGCTTGGTCAAAATTTATGCTGGAAATTCTAGGAATAAAGGTTTTTGTGAAATTAGGAAGGTATTTTTTGCTGGTCTAAGATCACACTAGGGAGGACTGACATGAAAAAAGAATGAATTTCCTTGCCTGAGGTTGGTAATCACCTTATGCATAGAAGTTTGGGTAAGTTCTAAAGTTGTTCTGCCATCTTTGTCAATTTCTATGAAATTAGTGCATTAACTTGCTATTCTGTGTGGTAATTTTAATTTAGGTTTAATTGAAAATATTTTTACTGTTTCTACATATGCTCTTTGGTTCTATAAAATGTTTGATTTTTCCCTCTCTTTTTGTCAAGTATTACTGTGTTAAATCTAAGATAGAATCACTACTTTATTGTGATATTATATATGTGATTTTATATATATATATATATATATATATAATTTTGTCAACACATTTTATGATGTTCTTAAATACTTTTTTCCTTGCCTTACTGCAATCTGGTGACATTAACAGTGAAGTTTATGAGGTTTGTCTTCACTGCTACATAAACTGCTAATAATGTTTGTTTTTACCATCCTCGCCTTCTTGCTTAATTAATCTGCTGTTTTTGTGCTTCCTAACGTTGCTGGAACTGAATGATCTGAATCATTCCTATTTGCTACAGTCCTTTCCCTCACAAACAATGTTTTAAAGATCCTCCACCTGTTTTGGATGCAGTGAACTGTGCTGTATTTAAGAGTTTCTACTGGAAGAGCTGTTTATGTTCACTAGCCTCTCTTCAATGCTTAGATAAATCATATGAAAAAGACAAAAAAGCCTGGATTGTATACATTTCTGAGTCTGAATGCAAACCATTTATTTCTTTATGAACACAATATCCTCCAGGGAGTATCACACATAGTCTGTATGTCCTTGAGCCTTTTCCTTTTGCATGTTGCATTTTGATAGTTGAAATAAACATGAAACCATACACAGTCATAAATTACTTCATCTTTTATGGACCTATGGAGTATCTCACAATCTGCTTTCCCCAGTAACAACTTGGGATTTAGTTAAGCACAACTATAAGAAATGAATTTTTATGATGCAGACTTGGATACTGGGATTGATATACTTAATTTCTCTTCCTTTTAAACTTTAAATGTCATCTCTCATTCATTATAGCAAATGACAAGCAGGCTCTTTTTGTCTCCCTTCTTCACTCTCGTTTGATCAAAGACTTTGTTCTGTTTGCTTTTTTTCTCTCTTTTAATAATGGGAAACAACCTAAACTCTTTCAAATACAGAGCCACCAAACACTGGGGGTGATGTGACAAAATGCAGGCCAGCATCCATTTCTGACTAGTCACTCAAGGCTCCATTTTTAGCCAGTGGAGAGGAACAAGCAGAGCTACATCAGGACTAATCACACTTCATAACTCTACATTTGATATAGTCATCTGAGCTGCCTTCACAAACAAGCCTTCATAATTTCAGCCTAGCACCACAGAATACCACAGGATGGCAACACATTCTGAGTTGGAAAGGACCCACAGGGCTCATCGAGTTCATCTCTTATGTGAATGGCCAGACATAAAATGAATCATTTCCTGGAAGTGTCTTTGAAAGGCTTATTTCTCTGCAATAAATGGGAGCCTGATGCATCTACATTGGAGATATGGATGTGTATTACAGATGTCTACAGTTAGACAAAGTCCATTCCACCTCATCTGCTGGATAGCAGCAAAGATTATCAAAAGGGTTTAAGAACAGAGTGTGTTTAAACAACCTCCCCTTTCCATCCAAATGTTTCCAGTACCTGCAGTGAAAGGACTCCCTGTGCCCTTGGCACTGTGTACCAATACCCTTTGTGTTGTCTATATGACTCCTCTCAGTTACTTTTTAATTCCATCTATAACTTGTCTTCTGAAGCCTTCCACGGCAATAAATCCCTTGCTTTAGTCATGTGGGGGAGAGACAGGGAGATAAAAAAGCAAAAACTCAGTTTCCACTTTTCTAAACCTGTTACTCAATTACTGCTTTTAAGAGTCTTGCCATTCCAGTGTGATGGGAAAAGCAAACTCTACAAGTCCTTGTGCTCTAAAGGCAGGGAAAGCTTCTCCCAGCACTTCCTGTGTGCACACACTCTGCTGCTTTCCATTCCCAGAGGCAGGAATACTTCATCACATCTCTGTGCAGAATGATAATGAAATTTAATTTGGGAATTCTCCATTAAATGCTGCTCTACACTGTAAATTAGGTTCTCTTGTTAAACACCTAATTTGTAGTATTGAGTCACTATGTCCTGAAGGCAGCAGCACCTGAAAGTGTATAAAATTGGATGAAAAGTGAAAGATGGAAATAAATAGGATGGAAGACAGCTTAAACCAGACAGAATTTCCACTGCTAAATTATAAAAATTACTTCCATTACTCACACTTCATTAAATGAACATTCTGATCATGTCCCTACAACTCAGTCAAGAGGGTGAGAATATATGTGTATGATACATGTATTCCTTCAGCACAGACAGCCAGTGACTATATTCTTGTTTCATAGGATTTTTTCTCAGGTTACAGAAGTTTTTGCTTTCTCCCTTTCCCTGAGTTTCTGTGGTCAGATGAAATTCAGCCTTTTGCATTGCTTGGATAGACAGAAGGTCTCCAGTCAAATACAACGTCCAGCAAAGCACTCCAGAGAAACTCCCTCATAACAGAAATTGTTGCAAGTCCTTCATTAAAGACTGAAAAGTTTCTCTGAAACTTTCAAGGAAGCCTAGCCATTTTCAGCAGAAAAATGTTATGCTGGAATATTTCAAATCACTTTTACAATATCATGTAATTCACCCTGTATGTGTGGGATTCATTACATTCAATCTCAACAGGGATTAAAATGACAGTTTAGTGTCATGTGAGGCAGGGGGATTTGAAACTGAGAGCAGTAGCTGGACACTAGGCCAGCTGAATTGTACTTACTGCTGAGTTACATCAATACATATAGCTTTGGAACAAAGGGACATGAGGATTAGGGGCTATCTTTCAGAGAGATTTTGTAATATTACAGATGTTATCACACAGAAAATCTAAAAATGGACTTACTGGGAAATGTATGAGTAGTGGAAAAATAGAAAAGCACAAATAAAGAGTTCTTCAAAAGTCATCATAAAACCCCATCACACTCATACAGCACAGATGTTGCTCAAATGATAAGCAGATGTTTTTATGTAGAATAAATTCTAAATGATCCAACTGTTATCAGTCAACATCCTTCAAATAAATTCAAAGGAAATTATAGTGACCAAGAAGAGATTCCTGGGGAAACAAAAAATCAATTAATGTGTGTAAAGGGTTAAAGTATACCACAGAAAAATATTTGTAGACATGACATGATAAAATCCCTAAAATTACATTTCAGACTTTAAAAGCCACAGTATTGAGGCTCTAGCACAGGAAATCCAGAGGAATATTCTAAGAGGACATGAATAATTCATGGCTTCTGAAGCACACACGAGACAGATGATCCCAGGAAAACGAGGTATCCAGGTGTGCTCCTGTCAAGTGCAGTGACATGAGCACAGTGTAAATCTGCTGGAGAGAAGCACAGGCTCATCTCCATCCCACCAAGACACACTGTGAACTGGCTTCCAAAAGATGTGTTCCTGTTTTAACATCAAAAGGATGAAAAGTCCAGAGAAGGGGACTAGCTAATAAAATGCCTTAAATATTCACAGAATAGAAAATGCTCACTGGCTCCAGCATATATTAGAATTGACCTTAAAGTGTTTGCTTGGTTAAAAATAAAACAAAACAAAACAAACCATAAATCATAACCACCCTTGCTTCTTCAATTTTATATATCTCACTACATTTGCTCCCCCTTTCCCTCCCCTGATATGTACCTTTGGTGACATGTTGTCCAAACATTTCCTTTTATCAGGAAAATAATAATTTTTGCTACACTGCTTGGCTTCCGTTCCTCATCTTTAGGGTTTTCCTATTGAAAATAATGCAATTGAAGCTTACAGAGATTCCAAGATCACTTTTAATGAGAAATACTAACCTGCCATAATATGTTCTGGGTGATATGCCTGACAGGCAGGTGTAAAGCTCAAAATAGATCTGTGTCTTGCAGGTTGTACCTGCTGTCCTGAGGTAACAGCCAGACAACAGTGTCAAAGTGAAGTCTTGAACCTGCCCAGTGTTCAGCCTCTCTCAGGGTGTCCACCCTGATGATTTCCCCTTCCTCCCACTTGCCTCTCTAAAACAACTCCTGGTTTTGCCAGCTCCTGAGCACAGAAGCTAGAGAAGAAGCTAAACCTCACAGGTAACAGGTCTCATTTTCATCTCTTTGAAGATATTTTTATGCTTGGAAGTATTCTAGTATTCTACTTAGAAGTATTAGTCTAGCATATGTCAAGTCCTTAAAATGAACAAAACTAACACTTTAGTATGAAAGCAGATTCTGTCTGTAAATTAGGTCTGAAGATAGGAGAGAAGGTGTAATTATCATTGAGAATTTCCAGTACAGCTTTTTTGGGGGGGAGGGTTGGGAGGGATTTTTTTCTACACATAAATGCTTGTTTCTTGTCTAAAACTTTTCTGTATAATTTCAAGCACTGCTTGAGGTATTTTACAGCCTAACCAGTTTAAACAAATGGACATGCTTGAGATTCCACTCAAAACTTGATGCTTCTGCAGACACAAAGACACAAACAATCCAACTCTTCTGTAAAAAGGCACATGAGGAAGAGCAGGAAAAAAGCACTAATTCAAGTAAATTGTTCAGTCAAGGATTTATATGGTCAATGTGATTGGATATATTACAGATACACATTCTTTATGCACACACACACATACCCATAGCTAATAAACAGATATGTATGTATATATACATAGAAACTCAAAATCCACAAACTCTTTGCTATTATTTTATTTAGTTCATTATTTGTAATATTTAACTAACAATATTATGTCAACTGGCCTTTTGACCTTTTCTATCTAATTAAACTTGAAAGAACAGATGTCTATAAAATCTGCTCTGCACCAGCCCAGTCTTTTCAGATTTACAGCTAAAGACATCTTTATAACTGGTGATGAACGTTCAGATTTATTAAAAAGTAGTTATTTTTATTGCCCCATTTATCAATTAAATCTGATCAGACAGTAACCAAAGTCCTATTTCTAGCACCAAGCCAACAGACAAACACAACTAAAATACATGACTTTTTGTCTCTGCTGTGTGCCCAGCGAGCCTGCTCTTGGGCTACCTGCACATGCTGCTACACCTTCTTTCCTATCACCACCCCACCAAGTAGAGACTGTTCAGGCATCTCTGGATGTGCCAAAATCTCTTTTCCACTTTGCTCTGTGGTTGCACATGTGATTTGCCTCAGCTGGAGGACTCTGTTGTGCAGAAACGCCATGGCCTCAGCCAGCTCTGGCCCCAAGCTGGCTGAGGTCTGTTCCACCCAGACAAACCTTTTCCTAAGGAATGGCAAAACAGAAATGGATGACCAGGCTCATGCTGTCTTAGCTCCTCCATCAGACACAATGCCATTGGGTTGTGGAAGTTAAACTTGTATGTCTGTGATTTAAAATAATGCCACTATACAAAATTTACAGTTAAAATTTCCTAAAAGACAATAGTGTGAGGACATTGGCTGTTAGGAGATCTATTGCCAAAAATGCATCAAATTTATGGAAATAATATAAATATAAATTATATTTATATAAATATAAATTTGACATTCCTGGCTGCCCACTTCCTCTTCAATCCTAGCAACTGTTCTGTTTGAAAATTACTCAGCAAGACATACATCAACAAGTTTTACTTGGCCAAAAGAAGAAGAAAGGAGAAAGGATTTGCATACCAAAAAAAATCTGAAATTAAGAGCCAGTAGGCACACACTGGAACCCTTAGGATTCCAGCTGATCTTTTCAGTGTGAAGGTAGTCAAACATTGGTACAAGGATGTCCTTCCCTGAGCATACAGAGAAGTTGAGTTTTATACACACTGCTTGGAAAACTAAGTATCAAAAGTAATTTTCAATAATATATCACACCACGCTGTATTATGACTTTAGTCAGTTTCAGTTTATGATTGCCACATACAACTTTTCTGAGAATAATCCTGTTGTCCAGCCTGGACACATAGATTAGAAGCTGAACTCAGCTTCATACTAAATACAGTATAATGGTTATAGTTGAAACTGTATCTCATCCATGGGGATTAAGAAACATTTCCCAAGCCTGAACATCTGGAGCAGATCTCACCTCTATCCATAAGACCCAAGAGCATTTTACCTCTCTCTTCCCTGCAACACATCCATCCTTCAAGGAGAAAAGAGCCAAGATACCTGCCTTGCAGAGCCCACCATGCACACAAGGCAGCTGGATCCCTGGCCTGCACAGCTGGGACTCCAAAGATCATATCCTGCTGTGTCACCCATCTCACAAAGCTGTTAGACACCAGTTTGGGATGAAAATTCCCTCCATTAACTGCACATGGAGCCCAGTATCCTGATCTAGGCATTCAAATAATGTTTGAAGCTGTCTGTTGTAAATTCCTTTCTGATCCCTTTATTCATTCCCACAAATGCACCCATTGTTGCTCATTAGCTGTAATTTGAGAGTCAAGTTTCCAAACAGAGCACGAGAGTGTAAATTGCTCAGACATTTTGCATGTGCAGTTATTGTGCATCAGCCTCATTGACCACAGCACCTGCATATGGAATCATAACCAAGACCTGAGCAGGTGCCACACTGAATCCTGCACAGGCATCCTCATCCTGCACAGGGCTTTGTGTGCAAAAATCTTACACAGCTAGCAAGGATAGTTATCACATACAGACTCAGTGTCCATTAGATAAAAGCAATCAACAGAAGAGATCATTATCAAAAAATCACTTCCCATTTACCTTAATTTGTGTTCTGGTTCCCAAAGTGTACAGAAAGTAATGCTATACACAATAATTATGGCAAATAAGGTAATGGTCCGAAAGCACAAAGCAAAAAGAAAAATACCACCCAATCATCATCCAAAAAGCAATAAAAAAGCAAGAGATTTTCAACCCACTTTTCTTTATTAAAAAATACACTCCACGAAAGTTCAATTCTTCTCTAATTCTCTCTCAAGAGGGAGTTCCCATTTGACCTAAATGTCTGTGCATGAAAAATTTATTAAGTGACGTGATTTGCTTAATTTAGAATAAAAAGAATATCTGTTTGCCATTATTACTGCAGCAAGCAGAAGGCAATGCTAGGTCAGATGAACACAATGCTTAAAGGTTTCTTTGTCCTTATTATGACCTCCTGGTACCTAAATTGCATATTACAATTTGAAATAATCCAAAGAGAGGTGCAATATTGAAATAATATCTTACCCAAATAACCTACTATTTAAAAATACTTATTATGGAGTTTATTATATCATACTGTTTCAATTGCTCACACCTAAGTATTTCACATTGTCTAGTAATGGAAAATGATACTTCTCAATGTATCAATAAAGCATGAGTTTAGCATGACATTTACACATTGTAGAGAGTTCAGCTTTTTTAAAAAAAATATATTTTTAAATTATTTACTAGGTATTTCTAAAACGTTTTCCTAATAAAGCTCTTTAGAGCTGCACATTTGCTGTTAATATGGAAACTGAAATTAAGCTACAGGAAGTGACTATAAGTAATATGCACATTAGGAAACATTTTAAAGTAAAAAAATATTCTTCCTGTACATGTATTTCCTCTCTTTTCTCATTTGGGGTTAGGCAAATGATTAATTTTGATAAATTATTAAAAATTTGCATTGGTATCAGTTCAAGAAATTAGAATTTAAAGTAAGGCTTGTCCAGCCGTTTTATTTTATGAAAAAATAAAGCAAATTTGGCAATTTAGTGATTGCCTCACTGCTAACTTCCTGATACTTGTAACTGACTTCAAGGAGGGCTGTTTTTACTAATTTTTGTTGGTACTTAACAGATTCAGTGCTGCCATCCTTTCTCTGATCCAGGAAACTGTAGTCACATGCAGCCTGAGCCAGATTTGAAAAGTGTGAGATCAGCTTCATGCAAACATAGTCACTAAATATTCTGCAGTATCATCTGAAAGGGAGTCAATGTCTTGTCAGGGTAAAATTGTCTTTAGAAGAAATACCAAGCCGATGACAGCAACCAAATACAGAGGCCATGTGATTCCCCCTGCACTGGTATCCAATTTCTGCCAAGCCCAACTTCAGCATGGCACCTGTGGACAAGGAAAGCTCTGGCTCCATCCTCATGCTGCCCCTTCTGTGCTGCTCACTGTCAGACAGCACCTTGGTTAATGCCAGTAGCAAACAGAGGTCTAGTTACACAAACTGGGAAAATGGAGATTTTATAAACCTCAGATCAAGAAAAGTAATAGATTAGATTAAAAGCATAATGAGGTCATATTGTGCCAGGTATATTGTGTGGTGTTTAATGGAAGAGGAACACCTGCAAAATGCATGTGCTCCTATTAGGGGAGGCCACCTGAGTACCACAGCCACTCAGCATCGGGGATGTTTGTGAGAAAATCAGACATAAACACAAGGACAGAGACAACAAACTCTTTCAGAAAGTTTTCAAGCCCTTGTTAAACCCAAGTGACTTGTTTCAGGTAAAGCTGGTGAGAGGCTTGGAATAGAAGGTGGAAAGCAGAGCGTGGTGGTCCATTGCTTCAGGTCACCACAAAACCTGCTGTTTATGGTCCACTCACCACAATGGCATGAAGGGCATTTCTGTCAGCATCTCTTCAAAAATCCTGAGTACTGGTGATGTTCCTGGAGAAAATGTCTGAGTGCTCACTGTGGACTACACTGCCATGTGAAGAAGGAAACTGAGGCAGCCAGGGATGCTGGCTATGCTCTCAGATGCCAGAGCTGAGTACAGGACTCTGAGGACTTTCTTTCCACTCTGGCTTTTAGAGTTAACAGGGTGAAAACAAAGTCAAATTCCTGATTTGTGTCTAATTGTAGTCCAGATACAATGAGCCTCATTGTCTGTATGTCCTACAGATTTCTAAAACATTTTACATCACAATTGTTGTTTGTAATACAATATTTATGAGAAAACATAGTCAACACACTTCTTTGTCCCTCTTGCCATATGCAAAAACTGTCACTAGTTCCTCACACAGTAGAACAGGAAAAGCCACAGTTTTATCTTCAAATAAGAATATTTATGAATAGCACTTAAAAGAGAAAAGTTGAAACGTTCTTTTTCCACTAATATTGAGGATTTTTAGAAATGTTATTGGTATTTTTTTTACACCCTAGACTGAGCACCAACTCTAATTCAATGCACGGTTCCCTCAAAACTTTGGTATGTGATGGAATTGCCTGAAGCCAACAAACATCCCAGAGAGGGATAAGTCTACCCAACCTCAAAACAAGATCTTTGTCACTGCAGTTGGCCAGGTATGTCATTCTCATTAGCAAAACCTGAATTTATATATTTGGATCCATAGAAAAGTAACAAATAACTGGACTTGAATTGTCACATAAAAGGATAGATCTTGGATGATAAGTGCAAAGTTTATTCTCATATATAAATATAAGAAAAATCATCTACAATCTACTGCAGTGCTAAGTAATTACATTTTCTTTTTACATATTGTATTCTGTGTGAAATAAGGAATCTTCTAATTTATGAACTAAAAGTTCTATTTACGTTTGTTTGCTTATGTTTTATTCTAATAAAATCATCCAACCAAAGGAGCAGAAATGTTCATACAAGTGCAGTTATTGAGGCACTATCTCAAACTATGCCAGAACTCACATTTGCAATTTCAATCAAAAAATCAAAGCCATTCCTATTACTGAATTCATGTTTCTATTCACCTACTGATTTTTTAAAACAAAAGAAAAAAAAATATTTTAATTACAGAGAAGCAATACTCTAAAGTGGTATCATTTTAAAACTGTACACTGAAATAAAATTATCATCTGGAACATGAAGTTCTCAGGTAAGGTGGAATGTCAGCCTGAAAAAATGTGTTGAGATGACATTTCTCAGATTTTTCATGGGAATATGTAAAACCAAATGCTTAATTAAACCCTCCTCCTGCTTATGGTCCTGGATAATGTAAAATAAGTGGCACAAACATAGTTGTCTGAGGTTAAGAAATCTATCCCTAAGAAATTAAAATTTTAAATTTGCTAAAAATATGTAAGACAAATATACTAAAGCAGCTGTATTTCTCCTTTATAAATAAACATATACACAAGATTTTCTGAGCTAAAAGACAATCTTTCATCCTCTCTAGTCTCCTGCCCTGATGGAAAATAAGTAATTCATTTAGCACATGTAATATATGTGTGTCATACCAATAGGAAATATCAGCGTGGGTCATGTTTTTACTTTGTGTGTTGACACAGTAATTGGTCAATTATGTGTAATGGAGACTAACTGCCTCTCACAAAAATAGAGCTACACTCTACCTACAATCTCTGCATGAATAATAAAAATAAGTGACATTTTTTCCCCACACACATTATGGAAGATAAACAAGACAAAGGCATTGAAAAAACTTGAGAAAAGGCAAAAATCAATCAAATGTGATTTTCACCATCTTGTAACATATTGTTCTTAAAAACTGTGCAAGAGAAATGGTCTTAGAGATGAGGACATGTCAGCATACCTGAGGTTCCTGAGTCTGACCCCGGGCTTTGGTGTGACCCTGCACTTTGGGTGTCTACCACAGACCTTGCCTTTCTCCTCACACCTTACAGAAAGTGCCATACCTGAGCACTTAGGGATTAATTAGCCAGCTCAAAACTATAATAACTGTATGTTAAAATAGTTGTTTAAACCCTCTATACAATGAGGCAAGGAGAAAGGATTTCTCTCTTCTTTGGAATTTAAGATATAGGTCATGAGGATCATCCCTCAGATTTGCCATTCTTTTTCTTCTGACTAAGTAGAAATGCAAATTTTTTTTAATTTTTTTTGTGGTAGGCAAAGTTGAGTGAAATTGATCTAACTGTACTAATACAAAATATCTAGCTTACAGTATGTCTGTCTGAAAAGGAATTAAATTTTACCAAATCTAGTTTAAATCAAATGAAGTTTCAGTGACATTGAAGAAAAAGGGAAAAAAAAATCATTCACAGAGCACTATAAAAATATCTCTATAATAAAATAGCTACTAAAAATGTCCTTTGCATTTAATTTTTAAAAAAGACTTTGATTTAACAGATAAATTTAATTTATTGCTTAGGTAGAACCTTTGGGTATTTCTCAAAGTACTGACAAACTACTGTACTATCTCTTGTCACCTCGCAGATCTCATTAGTGTGCAAGGCACTTGCACTGAAGGTCTTTTTTTCCTTCCTTACCCTATTTACAGAAAGCTAAAAGAATAGTTAAGCTATTAAATGAAGTTCCTGAGTTACAGCAAAACATTTATTCACTCTCTTCAAAGAACACCAGAGTTGAGACCTTGGGTTCACCAAGAGCAGAGGTGCAGCTTTCCTTTGGTGCTTGACTACTCTGGGAACAGACCTGGGATCACCAGGATCTGCCAGGCTCTTGGACAGGAGCACCTGTCCATGTCCTGATCCCCACAGCATGTCCATGTGGGGGATGATTCAGAAACAGGTGTGCAGAAATAGAAGAAAAAAGGACAAAGCAGAAGTTTTTGCTGCTGTTCTACATAGGGGTCATGAAGGGACATGATGTGACTTTCCAAAGCACCTTTCTCTGATGTGGCTATGGAGGCAGAGAGAACCATAGCCTAAGGAAAACCAAGTACAAGAAAAGAAAGTGCAAACAAGATCTGTGAGAGCAGATTTTTTTTTTTTTTCCTAAAGCAGTGCAGAGGAAAAGATGGAAGAGCAGGTAACTTAAGGACAGAAAGGAAAACCTGAAAAAACCAAACCAGGAATCTCATGGGCAAAAAAATAAAAAACTTGAGAGAAAAAAAAAAAAGGGTGAAAAAACCCAACAACACAGGATGCCCAGGGAAGCAGATCAATCTTTGTTTCCCAGTCCTGCTCACTTGCCACAGGTCAAAGTTCCTAGACAGTGTGACAGACTTCAACTGACTATCATGATAAAGTCCTGGCACCCTTTCCTTGTGGTTACTGCCAATCAGGAGCAACTGTCAAAAATTACTGTGAACAATGAATGTACATGTATACAGAGGTGATCTCAAAAGATGACAGAGTGTTTTTTGACAGATTAAGATATTATTCTGCCTTCCCTGTGTATTTGCTTAACTTTCAGCGTTCAAGGGGAAGTAGAGCAATACAGATTCATGTAAGTGGAAGATGGTAATAAAGCAGGCCATCTATAAATTATATTTCAAACCAAAACAAAAGAAAGGCAAAGGGAATGACCATCAAGAAAAAAAAAAAGAAAGGTAAAAATAAACAAATTAAGTCAGAGAAGATGAATAGGAGAGAGAAAGAAAGGGATGGGGAAAGCAGACAGACTCTGTTCTTTTACCCTCAAGTCATGGATTTACACTTGTCTAACAGGCAATATGATTAGGCCAAGCTCTCCTTATCAGCAACAGCTAAAAGTGAATGACAAACCACACAGATGAAAAAGACTTATTAGCTCACCCAAGTCTATTTTATAATCAAACTTATTTGGTTGTTCATGAACCAGACCTCCCATGCATACATTGAAATTTTACTGAGCATTAATTTTGAAGAAAAAAACCCTGTACAGCTTTTTGATGATATATTCAGGGGTTTTATTTGTATTTACTTTTTTGGTTAGAGTTTTAAAAATCTATCAATTGTGCTGGATTTTCTCCCCCCTCTGAGCAGCTATAAGGCTTGGAATATCCAAACTTTGTATTCTGAAATGCATCACCTTTGGACTTGTCAAACTAAAGCTAATTTTTGTTCATTTCTATTCATGTTTTCTATATCTCTTTTTTGTGTCAAGCTAATAGTGCTTTAATTTTTTGCTCACATCTGGAAGCCTGTTCCTCATTGTTCCACACACCTGTACATGACAGTTGTGAAGAACAGGTAGGACAGAATCCACACCAGAAAAACATTATGCCGTTCATTTTTGGGCTCTGTTTACTTACTTTAGTACTTTATCCCTGCTGCAGATTATTTCTTGGAGAGAAAGAAATCATCTATTAGGTATATGTCAGGTACCAGAAAGCCTCAGAGCGGTGTCAACAGAAATCCTTCATAACAGACTTAATTCAAAGGAAAGTCATCTATGTCATCCTGAAAGCTGCAGAGACTCCAGCTCTAGTTTGCTATCAATCATAACTCAATATTGCAATTTCATTTAAGTTTCCTGCCTTGTATTCTATTCTACAGTGGATTTTTTTTCTTTTTTTTTTTTTTTAATTGAAGCTTTACTGTGGCTTAAATCCTTATTGACTTCAACACAGAAAGCAACAATAATCCTAATAAAAACTGTTATGAAGTTAATTTTTTATTAGACTTTTTTATTCATCCTTCACCCACTTTCCAAGCTATACAGCAATGCTGCACAGAAATATTCAAATTGGTCAAAGTTAATTTTGTGGGTATGAAAAAAAGATGAGAATGATGAAGATCAAGACTTTACTATGACCTGTTGATGTCTTTGTATTTCAGATTTCCAAGACTGCTGTAATCCCCTCAATTTCTATTTTTTTTTTTCTTAGTAAAGTTCAAATATTAGGTTCATAATATATTTTCAGAGGAAATAACATGGTTTAATTTATATACACTACTTAAAATAGCTAATAGATGAATACTGAAATATAAATGACAGTATTACTAACAAACCAATGACAGCTTTGTGAAAAAGTTTACGTCTTTTTTACAGAAAAAAACAGTTAACAACTAAGATATTGATCTCAACTCTAAAAAAACTAAAGTTTAGTTATAGCAATATAGATGAAATTATTAGGCTTCAATGTCATGTTGCCACTGGTGCAATGTCATTGCTTAAGCCAATTTTATATTATACAATTATTACATGGTTGTATGGATTTTTCATCACTTTTGTGTACATTAAACTAGACATATGAGATAATACCAAAGTATAATCACGTTCAGAGCTTGAGCTCTACTGTAAGAAATTCAATAAGAGGGTTCATTATGGTTTGCAGGTTTTAAGAAAAAAAGAATAAACAAAACCCCAAAAGGAAGGATTCCTTAAATTTTTGGAGACTGGGAAATTGAATTTGAGAGAACTGTATGAATTCAGCTTGGTCCACTGTTCCTCCCTAACTCCACGAGCAACAGGAATCAGATTTGGATTTGGGGCCAGGTGGACTTTGACTGTTTATAATGTTCTTATGCGAAAAGTGAAAAAATTCACCAGATCTAAATGAAAACAGCTAAGCTTTCCCTGATACCAGTTTTGCATAGTTTTCATCAAAACATACCTTACAAAAATTTCCACAAGTCTGCAGTTCTTTACTCCATTAATAAGCCCCCAAGTAGGTCAGATACACAATCTCATCATAACAAGCCTATTAAGTAATAATCTGAAGAGGAGCAATGTACCTTTAGTACTTAAAAAAACCCAAATCAGTTTTTCCTAGGGGTGTATATAAAAACATTATTTTGGTAGAATTTCCTGCTGTGCTGCAATGTTCTCAATAGCATTTGCTTTTTTGTGTCTTCTACAGGGCAGGGCTGCTTTATTAGCAACAACAAAAAAATTCATACAAAATACAGTTCTTCTATTCTGCACTGTTAAAAGGTCACTTCTCCAATCACCCTTTTTGACAAGAAAGGGATACAAAAAAATTACTCAACTTTGTTCTCTTTCAGTGTTGTACAGAAAGATTTTTAGGAAGAAATCCCTCTAATATGAAAGTCACACAAAGGGGCCACATGGAATATTGTGGTTCTATGAACTCAATTACTCTTTTAGTGAGTTAATCTTTCATCTACAGGGAACCAAGGTCTCTGATCCTTGTCTCTATTTTTACACATCGCAAAACAGCAATAACACTTTGATAGAATTCACCAGACTTGGCCATCAGCTTCAATTTTGCCTTGGACTCTCTGGAGAAGCACTGTTTTAAGCACATGTTAAAGCTCAAACTCACCCTCACATAGTCATGCATTTATTCAGATAATGTCTGTGAGCAGGTTTCTCTGCTGCAGTTTCAGCTACTGCTGATCTGTGTCTCCCAGGAGCAGAAGAGTGACATGAACCATCCCTGGCAGAGGAGCTCACACAAGTTTCACTTTCCTTGTGAACAACAGCCTGGCACATGCAGTAAGCAGCACTGAGAGCAGCTTCACCTGCACACTGCACAGTCAGCACACAGGAGAAAATACAATAAGCCACTTCCTGATGTAGAGATTAATTTTTAAAAGCCCTGCTATAGTTTACAGTCGTTTCACATTTCCTGTAAACAATCACAAGTTTCAACAAGAAAGTACAGTGGTTGCAGTGCTGCACATGGCAGGAAGAGATGGCACATGGTGGCACTTTGTCACAGAGCCAGCACCCTCTCCCAGGCATCGACTGCCCCTGACAAGGGAAAGGAGATTTCCTGGTCTTCAGTCATCACCAGGTGTCTGGCCTCGAGTCTAAAGGAACTTATTGAAATCTTCTCAATTCTGTCACATTTACTGAGCATCACAGCGCCTGTCAAAAACATCTCTGAGGTACAAGAACCAGACAGAAAGAAATATTAGGCAGAAGGAATCAGGAGTAATACAGCCCTGATACCTGCAGAAACTCACATGGAAAAGGTCATCTCCCTGATCAATCCAGGCCATGTCACACAGGCTCATAAGTATCCACAACTTTTGTTCAGCCAGGAATATCAATCCTGAAGACTTTAACACTTCATCCTGCTAGAGAAGCTGATATATGAACTATTGGTTTCCATTTCAAGTTCAGATGTTATTCTTACACCATCACTTCAAGTAAAATTTTTCTGTCATCCCCCAGCGTGCAGTCGCTTGACTGGTGAAAGGCAACTCTACTTTTCAGAGCTAAGGAGTATTTGAAACCCAAACCTAAAATGTACAATTCAATAAATGAAACAAAATGAATTCCCTTCACAAAATAAGCCCTTCTCTTCCGTAATGAATCTTCTTAAAAGACTAAAAAAATAATTAACTAGCAGTTAGTTGATTTGGAGGAGGGGAGTTTTGGGGAGTTTATTTTTTGTTGTTTTATTTAATAATATCAAATTCTAGAATTATGGCCTCCTATTCATATATTTCCTCAATAAAGTTAAGCAAGTTTTAGAACATCTTAAGCTCTCTGGAAAGTTTAGGTTAGATATTGGACATTTTGAGGGGAGTAACTATTTATTCCTTTATTCCTTATTCAAGATATCTCCTTTTATGCTGTATTCTAGAATGTGGCTCCATTTATGCTCTAATGTATGCAGAAAATAGAGACATAAAACTGGAAAGAAGCAACATATTCACTGCTCTGCCATTCCACAGGCTCAGCAAAATGTGTACACACAAAACCTATACAACACCATACTCAATTCCTACACTGCTTTTTTTTAGACTCCCACTTAACAAGCCTGTCATTCCTCACAATGCTTTAATAACTTTGTATTTGTAGAACAAAATTTCCGTTCTGCATGATGCTGTTCTCAACACTATTATGCCAGGAAATGGGCTTCCCTCTCCCATTCTCTCAAATGTTAGTCTGTAAACTTTATTTTGCTTTTATATGTAGATGTATAAGTGGTGAAATTTAAGGCAGCTTTTGCCATTTACAGTATATTTCACCAGCTGACAATGGAAACTCCACAGATGCCAAGGTGGTTTGGGTTGGTTTTTTTTTCTGTGGAGGGGGGCTGAAATATGATTTCTGGTGGTATATTGCCCACAAAAATGCTTTGCCAGCACTCCTTACTGTCACTGTGCATTGGAGTTTCTCAGGCCAGGACTCAGCTACTACGTGAAAGGCTTGAAAGCTGACACAGAGGAAAACACTGCCACAATTCATAGTAAATGTCCTTGTGGGCTCTGGAATGTTAATGTGCTGCATGCTGCAGTGAGGACAGCGCATCCAAATAGCTCCAAACTATTATAACAAGTTAAAAACTGTCCACCAGTAGCTATTTAAAGGTCATTAGTTACTTTATATATATATATAGTGCATGTATTCAGCTAGCAGAAATCTGGTACTACATTGTTGGCCATAAAGGGAAAAGTTGGACAAGTTCTAAATAGAGATCAAAGCCTGGGCCAGATCCTCAGTTAAAGTCAAATCAGTTATATTCATGCATGCCAGCAGAGGATAATTTACAGAGTGCAGAAGACTCTGTATCCCAGCAAGAGTTAAATGACAAACCACTACTGGTGTGACTGTAATTCTAACTGTTCTTACCCAAATATTCAAGAACTGAGTTGAACTCTAAAAACTCTAAAAAACAGCCCATGACATGTTGATTTTCTGTGTCATCTCACTTGCTTATAAAATGTATGCTCTTTTTTGGCTTCAGAAAAAAAGAAATAGTAGATAATGACAGCAATGTACAACCTGCTCTCACCTTTAAAACTATCCCTACAACCAACTTCACTCTCAAGCAGCAAAAAAAAAAACTATGGGTGAGAGTACAGTAATATGCTAAATTTGTGGTTAGAAATTCCTATGGTTTTGGGATAAGATGTTTGAGTATCTTGGAAAACATTTGTTTGGTTTGGGTTTTTTAAAGCTAAAACAAGGAAAATAGCTAAGTGATATTTTACTAAGGTCACAACCCTGAGGAGAAAATTATTTCATTTCTTTAATAATGAAAAAAAAAATTATTCTTTTTGCTGCCACTATTAATTTGGCTTTGGTTTTCATATGTATATGCTGCATAGTAGTAAGTTCATTTCTAAGTAAGTTCCTTTCTAAACAGACAGTATCAAACAGTGGAAAAAGACTTAACAAAAAAAACCTTCAGTTTTTAAGTTTGTGAGTGAAAGGAAAAGATACTATATTGCCCAGGGGTGTAGAGAACTGAAAATATCTTATCAATTGTACATGGTTATCTTGTTGTGATTTACAAGGTTCAATTATTTAAAAAAAAAAAAAAAAAAAAAGAAAAGAAAGGTACAAGAAAAAGTATTTTCTGGTCTCTTTGGTCACAAATAGAGGAAAAACTGGGAAAAGGACTAAGAGAAGAGATATTGGATGAAGAGGAACTGAGAAAAACTATCAAAACAAGAGCAAAGAAAAAGGAATAAAACAGGTTTTATACAGTCCATATGGATTAAGACCCACATATTTATAATTCTGAAAAACAGAAATTATTGCTGGAAACATTTGCTGAACTATATTTGCACTTTTTCTTTCAAAGGTCAAAGAGGTGTATAATGGTTTTGCAAAGAGAAAAAAAAAGTCACTGTAATAAGGTCTGTTACTTACTATGCTTGCTCTGTAACACTAAACCAAAGAGCAATGAACTGTACTTTTGGAAACTCTAAGGAATTGTCTTTTATAGCTGAAAGGTCAAAAGAGAATATGGAGGACCAGCTATTAAGTTACATGGTCTTTATGTATGGCTCACAGTCAGGCAGTGAATTTACAGGAAATTCTATGTTGGAGAACAGAGATAGGGCTTGTTCCCTTTTAGCATTTAAGCAGGAGAACCCAATCCCTTTGGAGTACAGCTCTCCCTCCCCAACACACACAATCTTTCCAGCATATTTCCCTGCTCTTTAACATTTCTGTACCTATTCAAAATGAACACAAGCCTGTTTCACAAGCACTTCCCTGCTCCTCTTGCAAGGCAGGAGCTGGCACAAGTGCAGGCTCCCAGCAGAGTGGGGTCAGGGCAGCTGGTGAGATGTAGCTGTCCCAATCCTTTGTGTTTTTGCAAAAGCACTGTCAGTCCATGGCAAAGGTCTCTGAACTGAATGAGATGGTGGGAGGGGTGGAGATAAAGGAGCTGTAGTGAGAATGTCATCAATTTAGGCTGCACTCAAAGCCTGGACATTCTGTCTAAGGCACATCACTGAGATCCTGTTTCACTGTCCTGGCTGGGCAGGGACTGCTGCACTTCCCAGACACAGGAGCCTGAGGGCAGATATA